>NC_048893.1:194125671-194229248 GCF_011077185.1 Oxyura jamaicensis | reverse complement strand
TCTTCCTTTCTTCATTTCTTTCTTCCTTTCTTCCATTTTGATCCATAGTAAAAACAGCCCACTATGAAAAACTGATAATACAACAATAGACAATGAAATAGGATGTTAGTCTAAGCTGTCTGACTGTGACTGACAGAATGAACTTTGGAAAGGTTCATTTTCTTCTACAGCATGAGATGAAAAATAATTGTCATCACGTACCTGCAAATCCAGCCACTATAATTGCTATTTCATAAAGATGCACTTATTTTGAGATGTTAAGTCCCTCTAAAAGATGCTTGAGCTCACTGAAGGGCCATTAAAATTTGTCAACATCACATCACAGAGATCTTGATGACTTTTTCTTCGTGTTGTTTCAGCTAATGTGGCCTCACTGACCTCAAGTTGCATTTAAATGTCACATTCAGATTAGATCCAAAGCATGGCTAAATTCTGACCACCCACTTTAATGTCAAAATATATGGCATGGCTGATATGACTCACATTCATAAGCATATTTTATCATTTTAAGTAGCCAGCAAAGTAGATAACTTTGTTTAAGAAGACAAAAAGGAGCCTGTAGTGGGAACCAATGAGGACAGAAATCCCATGAGTCAGGAGTCCAGCTCAGAAAAGAGAGAAGCTGCAGAGAGCAGCAGCATCTTTTACAAAGTATTTCTTCTCCTATGCTCAGGGATAGGACAGTGTAATTTGACACAAACCAAGAGAGAGTTTATCATTTTACAACAACAATTTCTGTAAATGAATAAAAGCTTGCATATCTAAGAGAGAAGGATAGATACTGCCTGTGCAGCAAAGGAAAACTTAGCTGCACATGAGAAGCATCCTTTGTCCTGGCAGGTAGAGCTTACAAGCAAATTACTTAATTAGAAATCAGATATATGCCGACACATTTGATTTCCTCTGCTCACTTCAAAATTCAGCTCTTTGCTTCAAGGCTAGGTTCCAGCTACTAGCAGTCAACAGCATGAACTCTCTGGCCAGTCCTCATGTGAAAACAATCACAGGTCAGATCCCTGCAAAATGGAGTCTTTAAAATAATAAGATTTATAGGATAACAATTGGAAGTCCTGCTTGGTTTTCCTAGGAGCCTTCTGCCTTCTAATCTTCAGGATTTACACACTAAAGTTTATCACGGAAAAAAAAATCTCTCTTCTGCGCGTTGGAATGGGGCAGGGGAAACATTCAATAGCCCTCAGATATCATATGAAAAACAACAACAATAAGCTTATAACTCCCATGGACCTTTGAAGTACTTACTGTAACAGTATTTAGGAAGGCCTGTGCTTCAGCTGCCATATCACAGGATCTCTGAGTCTAATTCAGCTCCAGGAGCTGGAGACCAGAAATGACATTCAGGTCATCCTATTATTCTTTCTCTGGAAGATATTTGACTTTGGAGACATGTAGCTTAGATTTTTCAAAACCAAAATTTCATTTCATGTAGTTTTCTCTTACCATGCTTGACTGTATCCATAAGTGAAGTTATCACTTTGTACATGATGTGTCTTCAAAGCAGACAACAGAATTGTGCCCTCCCTCCCACAATGCAGCTGAGATGTTCAGATATCCTTGTAACTCAGCTTTTGCCAGCCCCAAATACAGCCACCACTGTACTCACAAAGGAAAAATATCAAATTGGCAGAACCTGCTGGCTTCTTACTCTCTGTTCTCATTGCAGGCAGCTCTCTTATATTCACTACCAAGGTAAATGTTTGCTATGGGATTTTCCTTCATTGCAAGATCTTGCTGACCATGTTCACTTCTAGCCTAGGAGTTTTCCAGCTGTGTGTCATAATGCACCACACAACAGATGCCTTTGGGACCAAATATGGATGGAGAAAACTGCTCAGCCTGAATTTGGACTCTGTCTCATTCCTTTCTACTGGCAAAAGAAAAGGATAGATCAGAAGCATGAGGACCCAGGACAGGTGAGAGCTGCCAACTTATAACACAAATCAGTAATGGCACCATGTCATATAGGTTTGCATTACAAAAGGTCACACTTAAAAGCAGCACTTTTCAGGCATTCAGATGCATCAAACAGGACACAAAATTGATTGGAGCTTACTGTTTATAGCATTAAATTCTATTCCTTTGTACAATTTGCCATATATTGTCCGTAGCTGCCCAGCTCTGACTATTCTGATTAAACTTCCTCAGAATGTACTGAAGCAAATGGTTACCACTGTTTTTAATAACAGAAACAGCTTTTTTTGTCTCCTTCTAAAAAGCCACTTGTATACTCAGATCATAGCGAGTGCTCAGTTGGTACCAAAACGGAATGATCACAATCACCCAAACCCCTAAGTTAACCCAAACTACAACCTCATGCAAGTGCGCCCTCCTCCCCACCCCATCATACCATACTTTCCTTCTTCCTCTTACCCACACAAACACTTATGTACACCCCACTTTGGTAACAGCTTTCCCTCACACCATTTCAAGTTGATGGGACTCCACTGTGACTTTGGAGTACAAGGCTCCAGGGAAATGTAAGTTTGGTATCTTGATCTTATTAGATGTGTATTTCTCACCCACAGCATCAGCCCAGTAATTGAAATCTCCAATTTACCTTCTGAATGCTATTTCCTTTAAAAAAGAGAGAGAAGGAGACAGAGAAGAAGAAGAAGGACCCCTTTGTAAAAATGAGGACATGGGGTTAATGTTGGAAGATAGATTTGCCTGTCTTGCCATCTGGGCTGTGGGTATTTTTGGCTGTCTTTGTTTATTTGAGTCTTGAAGTTTGTCCTTGTTTACTGCCTTGAAGCAGAGCTGGAACACATCAACTCTTGTTGCTGTTCCTGTGGTAAATCCTTCTCCAGCTTTCGACTCCTGTTTGATTCCCTTCATTTGGCCTGTAGCTCTCATTTTATGCCTTTTCTTACCACTAAGTCTCAGACCATTAACTCCCTACACCTCACAGGCATCGAGCTTTCAGACTGCCAGGACAGTCTCATGTCATGGAGCTCACTTTGCATGAGAGTTGTCCAATGTTCCCCCAAGAGTGGTTTCTTCTTATTCTGTTTAACAGCATCCTGCATTTATGTTTCACAGTAATATGGATCAGATGCTGTCTGAAACAGAATAAAGCTTGTTTTCCTTACAGTATCTTTCAACCAGCATAACTGACAGATTCAAAATTGAGACATCTGGTCATATTATTGGAAGCTGTAGGGGGAAAGATGGGATCGTTGCACTGGGATATTGTGGGATTTAGTCATTGGAAGTGCGTATTCCTTGCAGCTGGGATGAGGTGAATCAGCAATGCTCAATTTTACAGCTTCTTCTTTTGATGCTATGATGGATGAAATAGATTAACCTCTCTGTGCCTTACTTAATCCACAAGAATAAATGATTCCCTTATATAATTACCACTGGATGAATCTTATCAATTAATGTCCTTAACGCACTTTGAGGTTATAATTTGAAAGACATCACAAGCAGTACTAACATCAATTAATGAAGCAGACATATAACCAGGAGAGAGAGAGATTAGCAGGAGGGAAATATTAATGACCAGATTAATACAGAGATTTATGGACTGTACAGCTAGTTGCTACAAATATTAATTAAATACATCCTATAGAAATTGATGAGTGGCATCTATGGAAACTGACAAATTCAGTGTTCATTTGAAGAGGGTGCAGGCTGCCTGCAAACTTCAGAATAAGAAATGGACTCAAAGCATAATTCAGGTTGTAAGCTCAAAAAGTTCGTTATTAGTGTTAGTTTTCTTCATTAAAGTAGGCTTCCTCCTCATACAGTCCTTTGCCCACATGTTCTTTTTTTTTTCTCTGACCAAAAGCAGCAACATTGCTTCAAAATAAATATTTGACCACTGAATCATTACAGACTTATCTTAAATGAATTGTCATTTTCCTCCACCAAGGCAATTAATTTCAAATCAACTCAGTCAGTGACAAATTCAGGCTGTGGAGATGAAAAAAAAAAAAATGGCTGTGCTTGAAGAGAATGGGAGCAGCATGGCAACGTGCTGCTTGAATTTGATGGCAAATCTGGGCACATCGCCTAGGTGAAGACTTTGCTGAAAGGGGAGCTCAACATGGTTTTGAAGCTCTGCTTGAAATTCCACAGAAACTTTCCATCATAAAACCATCTCTATCAATTTTTAAATCACTGTCACTGTATTAATAAATTACTAGTAATGCAATCTTTACTTTTTGATATTTCATTCTGTAAGATTTTTGTTGCTGTTTTTTTGCCAATAGGATAAATACCTGTACTGGGTCTGGCTGGGATGTGAACTTTCCCTGCAGCAGCCCATACAGTGCTGCGCTCTGCACTTGTAGCTAGAACAGCAGTGGTATCACACCAGTGTTGTGTCTGCTGCTGAGAAGTGCTGGCACAGCATCAGGACTCTCTCTAACCCTCCTAGGGGGTGGGCAAAAAAGTGAGAAAGAAACATCAGCAGGGCAGCTGACCTAAACCAACCAAAGGGATATTCCATACCATATGATGTCACACTCAGCAATAAAAGGTGGAAAAAAGAAGAAGAGGGGAGGGGTGGGCTCTTGTTGCAAAAACGTCTGTCCTCCTCCCGAACACCAGCTATGTGCTTTGAGGCCCTACTTCAAGGACATGGTCAAGCATCACTCATTTGTGGGAAGTAGAGAGTAATTTCTTTCCTCTGCACTTCCACATAGCCTTTACTTGTTTTGTTTTGTTATTCCCTTTCCCCCTCCCTCTTCCCCTTCCCTTTTTTCCCTTTAGTTGAATTGTTTAATTAATAATAATATTTCCTTAATAATATTTTTTCTCTTTAATTAAATCATCCTTATCTCAACCCGTGAGTTGTTCTTTCCTTTACTTCTTCCCCTCCTCATCTGAGGAGGGGGAGTGAGAGAGCGGTTGTGGTGTTCAGCTGCCTAGCACAGTAAAACCACCACAATAGTCTCATGAAATTTGGAAGACTAAGCCTCACAGAGAGGTAACGTGCAGCTAGTTGGACTTGAAGTTGGAGCACTTGTGAAGTGGGCAGCAGAAAGGGGAGAAATACAAGTCTGGAAGAGACTTCCAGTATCCTTCCCTGTTGCTCTTTTTCAGAATAACTATCCCAACATTCCTCTTGAAGGAAGATACTCGTTTTTCAGTTAAATATATACTGAACAATATACAATAACACTATTTAAATTGAAATTTTGAAACCCTGTCACAATCCTTCCCATATTTTATTCCTCACTTCAGGATTCCTGCTGTGATGACAAATCACAAAATGTTCAATTTTTTTTCCTCTTGGCAAAATGAATTGATGAATCACAGAAAATCAAGACAGATCAGGTTGTTCTATACACAAAGAAGGCAGCAGTCAGAGAGCAACTGAACCATAACTACTTGTAGTCTCTTAGCTATGCACTTACTGACACTTTATGTAGCAGATAAGACTGCAAAGCTTTTATATATTCACTCTCTGATTACGTAAAAGGAGGACACAGCACTGCAGCCAAAGTGGCATACATAAGAGAGGAGAAGTAAGGTTATTGTTTAAAGTTTACCTGAACACTTGACATTGTTAAAAAACCACTTGTTCCAACCTCCATACATTTACTTTTCTTCCGTTATTAAGACAAGGGCTATTTCAGTATGACGCCAATCTGCCAATGTGGGACTAGGGAAAAATAATGAAAAAAATATTTTTCAGTCTAAGTAGCTGTTGGGAGGAATGGGTTAAAAGCAGAGGAGTGGCAAGGAGGATGGGATGAGAATGGAAGATTGGTGAGAAGGATTGTAAATATGCTCATGTGACCTTGCAGCTGGAAATGCATAAATCTGGGGGAGCAATAATGTAGAAAAACACATATATATTGCCTACTATATATTTGCCTATTGTTTGTGCTCTGTGTATAGATACCACAGGTGTTTGGTAGACACAGAGGTGCCCTATGAGATGTGCTTGAGCTCCCAGACTTGTTTCAGAGAAGATCAAAGACTTCCCAGAGAAGATCAAAGAAGCACAGTGGGAATTACAGCATGGTGGTAAAAATTGTTCCTGCGCAAACCCATGATAAGCGGATGTAAAGAGCAGGCTGGTGGTCTCCTAGCATGGACCGAACTCAGTGGTGTCTGCATCACTGCTTGTGCGCCTGCATCCCTGCTCTGCCTGAGCATTGTTTTGGGGATCCCCCAGTTGGCAAGGTAATGAAAATAAATTTCCTCTGTGTGTTTCAGCCATGGGTCTGTGGTTGTTCCTGCTGCCTAAATCTAAGTAGCCTAAGCATTATTAAATGCAGCTATCTTTTTCAAGGTCCATGGGTCAGTCTACTGACTATGCACAGATGGATTTTCTTATGAAGCACAGAAGACTTTTAGCTAGCTATTTTAATTTTGTCTTAAATCTGTGATGAAGGCTTGGTTCAAGAAGACCCTTGCATTGGAGACCAATCCAGCTGTGATTAAAGGTACACAGAACACAAAATTTTTGAGCAATACAATCTCTAATGCCGTCACAGCAGTTAAGGCTATTGTAGGTTTAACTGAATTGCTTAATGAAGGGCAGGTATTGCTTAACTGAATCGTAACTGAAGATGTGAAGTTTATTCACCAGAAGGAAAGGTATTCTGTCTGAGGGAGCCTGTATGTGTGTATTAGGAGTTATGTACTTAAAATTAAACCCTAAAGTTAACACAGCAACTTTTCAGTTATTTTACGTTTGGGCAGCCTTAATACTTGTTAATGCTTAAAGCAGGTACACTGGAACTTTATGCAAACTACTGTAATTTACATGCCGAGTACAACCTATATTTAATGAGAAAGAAGGAAGCCTGTTGGCAATTAAACTTGAGGAGATATGTAGAATTCTGCGTAACACCTGTTATTCATAATAACTATATATTAGCCTAAATAAAGATTAGAAAATGTTTATAAAAATAAATCAGTATTTATGTAATGCATTGTGCAACACAGAAATTGGCTCTTGGAAAATATTTATGGATACACTGACCATGAAATAATGTTATTTTTAGGATTCAAGGGGAATAAGTTGTGAATCGTCTTAAGACAGAAATTGCTTACAAGTTGTTAAAATGTTATGCATAAAAATCAATAATTTAAATAGTCCTAGTTGGTTATGTATTTCTTAAATCTTTATCTTGTTTCTGCTGTAGATGTGCTGCCTCATATAATTTCAAAAAAATCTCTTTCCTGATTCATCCAGTACAATTTGTAGCATTGTATCCTGAGCTGGCATCATACCCCATCTCACCACCTGCCATCAACAGGATGATGCCGTATCAATACTGCTCACTGACTGGTATATGTTGGGGACTTTCTGCCCCAACCCATGGACCATGAGAAGTGTACAAACATCATAAACCATCAGCTCAGCACATCATTAATTTATACCAGCAGTAGCCAAGATTAAACCTATCATTTAGGCACAGGGCATCGAGAATGATTGGTGGCAGATTCTTCAGGCCCTGCTGAAGACAGCTCAGGCTGTCTGAGCAGAAAAGCCTACAGCCTCCCCAG
Source organism: Oxyura jamaicensis (assembly GCF_011077185.1). Lineage (NCBI taxonomy): Eukaryota > Metazoa > Chordata > Aves > Anseriformes > Anatidae > Oxyura > Oxyura jamaicensis. The sequence goes on along the minus strand of NC_048893.1, from coordinate 194,221,760 downwards.
GTTTCCCATGAAGTGTGTTGTCTCTATTGCTTTTCTTAATCACAGCACATTTTCTTAATCACAGCACAGTTAAAAAAATTCCATATATTTAGGCGGTTCCATACCTTGTACATATGCCAAATATGATTTCTTTTTTTTTTCTTTTTTTTTTTCTTTTTTCTTTCTTTTTTTTTTCTTTTTTAATTAAAACCTTTGCTTTGAAAATGTTACTTCGAGAACTGCTTGAAATAACAGAAAAAATGTTCTGAAGCACCTTGTGATTTAGAAGTTCAACAACATGTGTCCTCTGTCTGGGAGTTATGTCTTCAGATTAGTGTTCCAAAGTAGTGACTCTGACCTAATGAAAAACTATTTCCGTAAAGATAGTAGTTTAATGCAAATTATCCCTTGCTGGTAGCACCATTTTTTAAGCTGCCCTCTTCATTCACAGTCAGTGGGCCCATCACCATCAGAAGGTGGTGGCACAATACATGTCAGTATCAGTTCTCTAGAGCTCTGTCAAAAGAATCTGTTGAACCATTTTAAGAGGATGGATAGGTTTCGCAGAAATAACTTTTAAAATGTCAAAAATAAATTCAAGTTATTCCCCTTTTAAAACACCTTTTCTTACTTTTTCAGGTGCTTACATTGTAAAGCATGCTTATGGAAAAAAAAGAGTCTTGGAGCTGTAGAGCTGATTACAAAGGTGAGAGTACGTTTTTAGGGGTTTGTATAAAACAGATAGCGTAATTAAACAATATAGAAATTATTTTTCTGAAAAATTCCCACAAATTGAACGTGTGCTTATTTGTGGAAGAAGTGGCGAATATTTGGGTTTAATCCTATTATATTAGTAGCAAAGGTTAAATAAACTAACCATACAATCCAACACAAACTGTTGGCAAAACTGACAAAATGTATAAACAAACCTTCATAAGGCTGGAGATTAAGAGGGCAAATGTCTCACATATGAAGATTCAGCCACCAGCTAGTTCACTGATGGTTTCTGTAGCAGTTGCCCAGCATGCAAGATGGCTCCAGGCTGGGAGAAGAGAGCAAACAGCAGTTAATGGATCTCACCAGAACATCAGCATAAGAAGGTTTGGCATATTCATCCCGAGAAGCTCCCTGACCGGTACTGATGTGACATGAGCTTGTTTTATCTAAATCACAACTTCTCTTTTGTCTTGGAATTTCCTCCTTTTTACAAACCTGAACCTACTTTCTGAAGAAGTAGGTGGTATAATAATAACAGAACTTGTGTACTGTCAGTTCCTAATGGAGCGTGTCTTCCCCTTGGTGTTTTGGAGGGAATCTGTTCCTCTTTTCTCTAAGCCGAGGGCAAAATTTTGAACAACAGACAGTCTGGAATAATCCCATGGTGTCCTCCAAATATATCCTAATCCCAGTGATCATTAGTAGTTAAACACAATTCTATCCTCCTCAGTCCAGTGCTTCTTTTTTGTTAAAAAGTGAGCTAATTAATGGCTACCTTTTTATATCAGAACTAGACTAATTAAGTCAATTTTAAATAAAGTTAATAACAGAAACAAAATTCCTGTTTGTTTGGGCAGGCTTTAAAGGAAGCAATTTAGCAATTTAGGAAATTATTTTTCAAGTGTTCAATTCTAGTAATTGGCAAGAGCAAAAAAAAAAAAAAAAAAAAAAAAGGTTCCACATCCATTAAGGCCATAATTGCTCAGATATCAATGACTCTCTCAGTGACACTAAAGTCAGATTTGCAAGGGATTTCAGAACTCCAAATTCCCAGCCTTTCAGAAAATCTATATATTTGCTTGGTGCTGAAATATCTGCTGAGCACTTGCTTCAGTCATTAGTTTTTAGAGGCAAAAACACTGATCAATTTACCACTAGCAGGAGAGAGCTGTTCTCCACACTTGCTTTACCAACAGGAAAACAAACAATAATTTTCTGAAGAATAACAAACAAACAAAAAAAGTGTTTGCTTTTCATCTCTTATGTAGTTAAAAAAATAAAAATAAAAATGAAAAAATAAAGTGGGAGTCAGGTGGAAGAAAAAGGAGAGAAAATAACTCTTTAGGGAAATACAATACCCAACATTATGTTTATTCATCTAAAAGACTGTTGTGTAAACTCTATTGCTATAAATGAAAGATATAAAATCTTGATTATTTTCCTGCTAACTGCAAAATCCCCTTGGTGGAAACAAATATTTTACTACTTTTTCTAAGTTTAAACCACTTATGCTTTTCACACCTAATACTCCTATTGCATAGTAAAAATCCATCAAGGTCAAATGCAAGTACCCCCACTGAGTCTGAGGAAATGAGTCATGCCACTGTTGCTTTATTAGAAATTCCTAACAAGAGACTTCCCTATAAGAATTACCATGAAGGAACAATTATCATTCAAAATAATCAGCAACCAGATTTTGCTACCCAAATACAAGCCAAAGCCCTGAAACTGTGAAGTAATCTTCTGTTAGTTAAAGCAAGGTATAAGCTTTGGGTGCTAGCTCCCCTGAAGTCTGGAAGAGGCAAGACAATAGCCCATTTCCTTCCATGGGCTAATCCTTCACCTGTTACACCAGTACAAGTTGCTCCAGTGGCTCTGATGGAATCACTTGCAGGGATTATATCAACAGACAGAAGAGGGAAACGCACTCCATTGTTATGGCAGATGCTCCTGTGTCCCCTACAGAGACACCCTGCCTGAGCTGAAGTGTGACCCAAATAAGCAGGCATGTTTCACTGAATGCCATAAGCAGTGCAATAATTATCCAGAAGTAGGCACTTCCTCTCAGTCTAGCATTTCTCACATACAGTCTAGTCTAAAGTACATCTTTGCAAAAGCTGCATTTGCAGCTACCCCACCATGCTATCCAGCCAGTGCTCAGAGTTAAACATGCTAATTGAAATGACATTGTGAAATTCCCAGTTACTCTTACTGCCTCCTGGTGATTTCTGTGGAGCATATTGCACTTCCCTGCTGTGCTTAATTGGCTGATTGCAAGGAGCTGGACACCTGAAATGGCACAGTGTTTTCCACCTGACTGTTATCACACTGAATCATTACCATGACCTGAAAATATTTAGATATACTGCAGAACATTGCTATCAATCATCCTGTACACTCACTGGCTAATGTGTAAGAACATGTGTGCTTTCAGTATTTAGAATATGGCAAAAATGTCTGATCACATGATCCTACCAGAGACAGTGCTCCCTGATACTAGCAGTTCAGCCTCTCACTGATGTTCATAAATATTCAGCTCAATGAAAAGAACAGGATTTGCTGTGATGAGAGCTCATCACCATCACACGAGTCTCTTACAGAACATTGTTATATTCTATCCTGCTTGACAAACAGGTTAGTTGTGTACCTTGGCATTACTCTATAACGTTAATTAGATAACTAATTTATTTTTACAGAGTCTCAGAAATAAATTCTCTGAGTTTTCCTCTTTTATCTCATTATACTCTTTCTTCCCCTCATTATACTCTTTCTTCCCCTCATTCCAGAAATGCATTTTCTTCTGAAACTTACATTCAACCCCTAAAATATGACGAGGACCATCCACAGAGTACCAAGCTAATAAAGACAGTGCAATCAGGCCCGATATTCTCTTCATTCTAGACAAAAGATATATATATTTTTTTCTCTGATAACTTTTATACCAATGAAGTATCTACTCCTGTGAGTCAATCCTAGTCACTTTATCTGCTCTCTTTATTCTCATTCCTTCCAACATTTTTATTATCCTACCATAATAACCTTAACATTCAAACTTGTTAGCTGATGTTATGAAGTGAAATGTGCACTGATAGCTATCTCATATGGGATGGAAATGCAGTAATTAATTAATAAAAGTAACTATTATGCTACTAGCACTAAGACATGCTAATGTCATGCTCATTTGCTTGCATCAATTAGTTCTTTAACTGTCTATTGAAATTTTAGTGTGAGGATTTCAAAATGACAAAAAAAAAAAAGAGAGAGAGGAATAAAAACTTAATTCTATCAAACTGTACTGTTTGATGTGTTCTATGTTTGCTATATTGAAAGCACAGGCTTGAATCAAAGGACCTTAATTCAGTTTCAAAATCAAGTGATCAAAAGTAAAGAAAGAGTTAAAAAAAAATAATGTTGCCCATGCAAGATTAGTTCTTATGTATCTTATAATTAGTCTTTAGTCAGCATCAGGGAGCTCTGCTTTGAGGATAGAAAAAAACTATATCAGTGGCTGCTTTCTGTAGGACTTAAAAATTATGTAGTAGAAGAAATGAAGAACTGCATGATAAAACATCTCTTTCCCTGCTCAAATAGATCTTCTGGCTCAGACATTCACAGTACCAGCTCTAGTCTATCTTGTTCCCTCCCCTGCTCCCTCTCTATGCATTCTGCTTGCAAGACTCTCATCCCACTTTCTTCCTTCACCCTCATTTTTATCCCAACCCAGTACCTCTTTCATGACTCCTTAGCCATCAGCTACATCTCTTCTCTAGTAGCAGCTTCCATCTGCAAGGAAACTTCACACACACATCATGTGCTTACCTCTACAACATGAAATTTAAAGAATATTAACTTAGAAGTGTTGGTGGTAGAATAAATAATACTATTGCCTTTCAGACAGGAATAGTCCTAGGAAGGAAATGTCATAAATATTTGCAGTAAGTAAGGTTACAAGAGCTTCTTGGGGTTAGAGAACAGTTTCATAACACTTTTCTTGCACTGGTGTACAAGAGAAAGACATTCTTATGGCACATTATACTTCTTTAACTCAGCAGTGTTTTCCAGAGGATTGTGCGACATTGTCAGCTAAGAATTACTTTTAAATTCTAATCCTGCATGACTTTTTGCACAGCCCATGCAACTTGCCTGTGACTGGGCCGTTATACTTTACTTTTGTAATAGGAGCATCTTGAACATGAGGGACAATGGTTACAGATAGCAGACTATGTGTATGACTGGCTGCGCAAATAAGGCCAGACGGAGAAGGTGGCTCCCTTAAGCCTCTTTCTTCCCATTTAAATCCACATAATTTCCTATCAGACAACACAGACAACATCAGTGTGACTGTGTAATATCTTTATCAGTGACACGGACACTGAAATTGAGGGCACCCACCACAAGTTTACCGATGACATCAAGCTGCGTGGTGCAGTCAACACGAAGGAGGGAAGGGATGTCATTCAGAGGGACCTGGACAGGCCTCAGAGGTGGTCCTGTGCGAACCTCATGAGGTTCAACAAGGAAAAGTGCAAGGTCCTGCACCTGTACGGGGGCGATCCCAAGCACAAACACAGGCTGGGCAGAGAATGGATTGAGAGCAGCCCTGAGGAGAAGGACCCAGGGGTGTTGGTGGATGGGGAGCTCGACGTGAGCTGGCAATATGTGCTTGCAGCCCAGAAAGCCAACCGTGTCCTGTGCTGCATCAGAAGCAGCGTGGCCAGCAGGGGAGGGAGGGGATTGTCCCCCTCTGCTCTGCTCTCGTGAGACCCCACCTGGAGCCCTGCCTTCAGCTCTGGGGCCCCCAGCAAAGGAAGGACATGGAAGTATTCGAACAAGTCCAGAGGAGGGCCACACAAAGATGATCGAGGGGCTGGAGCACCTCTCCTGTGAAGACAGGCTGAGGGAATTTGGGTTATTCAGCCTGGAGAAGAGAAGGCTACAGGGAGACCTTACAGTGGTCTGTTTGTTTTGAGATACTTGACAGCCAGGCTGAAATGGTTTTATCAACCAAAGATGCACTTTGGAGAGCAGAAGATACAATTCTGCTGAAAGGACACACTTCTACCCCTTCTAGATGGAAACAAGCAGGCTGAGGGTTGGAAGGTTGAAACTATAAAAATACCCAACTTCAAGGGCCAGATGGCTGATATCATTGGGAAACACAGTGCTACAGTGCACCACTGCAACATAGGGTTACATGAGTGCTTGGTGGATTTCAGACGCAGTGCTTTCTAGCAATTCTTTATGAAACATAATCACAACAGCAACAACAGCACCAAAACACACACACACACACACACACCAAATAAACAAACAAACCAAAAAAAAAGAAAAACAAAACAAAACAAAAAACAAACAAGCAACCAAAAAAAAAGCTCTTCCCTGTTCCTGATGAAGTTATTATGAATTTTGAAATCTTTGTAATTGGAGTTAGGACTGTGCTTTGTGCTTTTTTAGAAACACTGCTATCTGATCCCAGACCAGGTATTTCCTGAAGAGTGTGTTCATTTTCTTTCACACCAGGGATTTCACTGGGAGATTTTCACAGCATTATGTTAGATTAGATGAACTGTAGCCTAAAAGCAAAAACAAGCAAAACACAAAAACAGAAACCTCCTTTGTCCATTAATTATAAAGAGAGAAACAAATAACCATCTCAGCCATAGGTGTCTCAGTTCAACATAATCCAGGTTCTGTTTACCAGGAATAATCATGTAGAAGGCAGTAAATATTCTCAGGCCCTTTGTGAGCTGTGCTCCCATTCATCTGCCTTTTGTCTTCTTTCTTCTGCAGCAGGTATTTTTCTTTAGGTGGATGTTTCAGATGAAGTGAGTCATCACTGAACACCCAGGAATATATTCAATAGATAGAAATGGGGTGGTTGAAAGCTAATTCAATTTAAAATGACAGGAACAGTGGGCTTACCTGTTCTACTAATCTGATTTATTAGTGGTCCCCTGCCAAGTAATTTGGATGAGATTCCAACCACATGAGCCCCTTCATGTTCCTAGTCAATTACAGACAATTAAGACAAAACTGTAATATCTCATGGAGTTTGCAGTACAATGAAAACCTAGTGAATTCAATTTCTTTCTTTTACCCAGTTGGTCCTTAACCCAGCAGTAAACAGATGGAGCACACAGTTAATTTGGAAGGTCTGAAAAACAAAGCAAAAGCAGCCTTCGGTCGAATTATCTCTGAAAATTTTTATTTCTTCTTTGGAATTATGCCTAATGTTAAAAGTTTATTAATAAAAAAATCATAACCCTGTAATACAGTACTGCCATTACCACTAATAAGCCAAGGAGTTTGTACTGAGTTTTCAAGGCTTATGTAGAAGGTTGGTCAGGCCTGCTCTCTCTGTACTTTTCTTGACCTCCACAAGCTGTACAAGCTGGAGCTGGACAAAACTGCCTTTAGGGGTAACAAAGAGACAAAGTGAGAAGAATTTCCAACTTATGTAAAATGCGCTGCATATAACAAATTTGGCTGCAATATGGAGTTGCAGACCAATGAAGAAAGACCAATGTATAAAGGTGTGTTAGTAAACCCATAAACATGACCCCAGGTGGGCTGTGGAATCATGAAGAGGAAACCACCCTTGTGAACACCCTACTCCTCCCAGCAAAGGACTCCAGATGTTGACAACTGGCCATAGCCCCACTTTGCCACCACCACCAAAATGAAAACATTGACCTTAGGACCCGGAGAAGCAGGGAAGGGGTGAGAAAGAACAGGGCTAGAAACTGGGCAGGGTGAAAATAACAAATTTAACAATGTAATGATCATTATTACATTATTACTGAAAGTTTTTCTGCCTTGAAATATTATTTCTTTTTCAGTAATTGATGAGGACTATTATTGATTCTTGGATTAGACTGTTTAAGTTTTTGGTCATACTAAAAATAAATTCTTATTTTATATATACAATATGTTTCCTCCAAAACTCACAGTGTCCCACACATTCCTCATCTCTTCCTCATCCTTTGCACCCTTAGGAGTGGTGGCCATACTGGAAAAGAACTGATGTCAAACATAGAGTTATTTCCAGTGATTTTTTTCTGGAAGGGTACATGCATCAGAGAGAAGGGAAGATTACTACCTGCTTTGTTAATGACGGAACCCTACTCAGTTTTACTATCTGAAAATTATTAGCATTTGAAAACTATTTCATTTCAACAGAAAGTAAAATGTAGTAATAACTACCTGTGAAATCCCTATAGCTATGTCCTGACAGCACTACGGCAGCAGCGTTTTTTCATACCCTACTTATTCCTACTTATTATACATATGCATTTATTCCAATGTTCTTTTCCTGATTATTGCACCTACAAAATTAGCCATATTTAAGGAAACCAAAGTTTCTCCAGTTGTAATGCTGTTTGAGTCTTGAGCAGGACAGTGATCAAAATAAAAGTTATATTTTCAATACAAACTCTTAACATTATCATTCTTCCTACTTTCACACCTCAATGTTTATGGCAACTCAGGATAAATATCAAATATGCTGAAACCTATAATTAATCCTTTAGTACTTTTTTCTTACCCACAACACAAAAACTTGTATTTCCATCTGCTCAAACTTTTCTTAGTAAAATCTTTTGCAGAGCTCTTACTCCAGAATTTATTGATCTGCTCTTTGAGGATAACCCTCAACCTAAGGTTATTGAAACTACAATAACATGTATACTGCTGTACAGTTCTTGAACCACACTGACTTGTGTTGTTGTACTGCTTATTGATGATGGATCAGGAGGGAGCAGTATTCGAAAATTAAAAAGAGAAGGAACGTTACAAATAGACAATGAAAAAGAAGTGAAAACTGCTGCTCTCCCTGGCAGCTGATGCTGACAACAACACAACTTCAGCTCCACACGACCTTTTTACCTCTTGGTGATGGGTTTGGAGGAAGTGATCTGTGATCTGAAGTGATCAGACTCAGACCCAGATATGCATTTCCCATACACTTCACAGAGCCCTCTCCCTCTTCCCCAGGGACTGCCTTTTAACCTTACCTCCTTCGCTTGCCACATCTTCACACCAGTCATCCTCTCCTTTCATCCAGCAAGATAATGATGACAAAGACTTCCTGTTGTCTCAACTCCAGGCTGTTATTTCTCCTGCTTGCTTCTACCAGGCCATCCCTTCTCCCTTTTTCCTGTCTAGATTTATATTATGGTTTGAAGTGATGTGACAGCTAAATTAATGGGTAAATCATGTCATAAATCATTCTGGGAAGAGACTTAATAGGTCTATTACAGCCTATCACCAAAGGCTTTCTCTCTGGATAAGGTCAGAAAAATTGAGCATTCAGTAATTTATACTCTGTTCAGACAGAGAAACATCACTAATTAGCATGGAAATATCTCCATTACCAGTTGCTTGTTCAGGCCAGAGACATCTACTTGGGAACTTCAGGATAGAGGACCCCGTTATTGTATTTGCTTTTCTGGTTAAATTCTGGTTACCTAAGGGGAAATTAATCTGCAATATTTTCAACCACAAAAGGTTGAACAGCTCCCCAGACAGTTTTAGGATCAAATCCCCTTTTGTAGCTTTTGAGTTATCAAGCTGAGTTATGTTGTGTAAACTAGTTAACTACAAGCCCTCACTGGGCAAAAGAGATACCAAAGAGCCCCCAGTGTGGTGAGTACACTCTGCTCCTGCCCTTGACATAGGCCTTGCTCAGGCTTGTGAGCCAGAGGAGACCTCAATGTGATCACTCCTTGAACTGGACAGATCACTGACAAATGGGGCCCCAGGCACAGCTCAATACCATGAAATCTCTCATGGAAAAATAATGAAGCATGTCAGAGTCCAGGAAAAAAACAAAAAACAAAAACAAAAAAAAAAAAGTATAAGGAATCTGAGATTGACTACAAGACAATCACTTTATGTAATAAATATGGCACTTCATCTCTTTCTTCTCTATAATCAAAGGAAAAGTCATCTCAATATCACTCCTATCTCTTTGTTATCTACAAAGTATGGTGAAGCCTGATGCTGCCTGACTTCACACATCCCATCCTACCTTGTTTCACTTTTTTTTTTTTTAAATGATTCCAATGATTTTTTAATTATTATTATTATTTAGAAAGGATGTACCCTTGAACTAGGAACACTGGAATTCCTTCTCCTGGCCTGGAAAGCAGTTCAGGAGCTTTGAAAAGGTTTTTGCCACAACCTGCCTATCAACAGCTGTTCCACAAATCTGGAAGTGATTACAGGATAAATCACTACCTTTGGTCCTTTTTTACACATGGGGAGGGGTAATCATTTAGATCCTACAGAAACAGAAGGGGACCTTAGGTTCTCTGAATTCAGTACTCAGGCCTTTTGTCCACACAAGGCCCTAACATTAGATCAGCTTGATTTTATCCTAGAGCATTGGGAAAGAAATCCCTGATGGACTGATCCAAAGCACAAAATCATTATTGCTAACATTAAGATGTTTCTGAACCCAGCAAAATGCAAAACAGTAACATTTTATAGTCTCTTAGTATAAATGGCAATACAGAAATTTAATCTAATATAACATCATTCAAGTGACTTATTGCCAAATATTATTTGGCACATAACAGAGGGAATGGCATGTTAATGAACTGATTATACCCAGGTTACCTACTAATCAAACACAGATTAAATTTGATAGGAAATGTAAAATGGTAAGATATCTTCCGCATGTCACAGGTGTTATGGTTGTAAGCCTCAGTAAATATTTATTCTTAGAAAGTACTTTTATTGTTGTTGTTGCCATACAGTGATACATATCAAGTTGTCCCATTTGAAGATACTAAATATGAAAAAACTAAATACCTATTGTACTAGGTATTGGCATATACTGGGTAGGTGTGATTTCAAAATGACCTCATTTTTGAAATTATTATTGCTCTTGTATTTGTCATTTTTTTCACAAGAAAAAGGCTAGGCACAAGAAAAACAGGAGCATTATGCTTCCACCACAGAAAATATCGTCCTTGGTGTCTGTGTCTGCAGGAATGGTCAATGAGACAATGATTTTGACTGAGTCAGTATCTCTACTACAACCTGGTTTATTTCTTGGTGCAGGGCTTTCACTACATTTGAAAACTTTTGCCAAATGAATTACACTATTAAAATGACAGCACAAAGACACTGCAACAAAGTCAATGCTGATGGAAAGCTGATGTAATTGTTACCAAAATGCTAACTAAAATGTAAATATAAGAACATCCTAATTGGCATCCTAACCCAAATCCCAAAAAATCTTGTCACCACCTGGCCTACCTGGGATGGGAGGGAAGCCACAGGATGGGGGAGAGGTGCTTGTTTTCCATCACTGTTTCTCTCAAGAATATGGTGGTGAGATTTACTGTTGCATTATCAAATACTAAAACAACATCCAGTAGTGACAGATAGCTTCATTATCAAACTATAAGTGGATCTATTAACAGCAACCCTCTTTTGCCATCTTTAATGTCAGGGAAAATTGTTCACAGAGAATTGCAAGAGGCAGCCCCCAGCTGTCTTTTACCACCTCAAGGGGATGCTTTTACTGTTCAGTCATGAAATAGTTCTATCATTCCTTCCAGATGAAAAAGAAATTTTTAAAATTCTACCAAAATATTTGCTACAGATTCATGGAAGGAAAAGACTATACATTTTATCCAGGATGTCATGCATGGACTGATGCTGTACAATTACTCAGCTCTCCTTAACCAAGGTCATTATTCCACTATTATCTCAGTTTCATCTCTAGTTATATTCTTTGTGTACCCATTGAATGAGCCACTCGTTCATGAAATCCTCTGGCTGCTCTGCTGCAATCCTGGGGGATGTAAAATGTTCAGAACAAGAAGAAACACCACTGAATTACTCATGCTTTCCCTCTGGGGTTTTGAACATCTGGCACTTTGCAGTGGTCATATTGCTAGCCACCCTAAAAAAAAAAAAATGAATCCACCCAGTTTTGTCTGAAATCACTGTCTGTAAAAAAGAAAAGGACAGTTGTGGTAGTGGTATTAGAATTACAGTAAATACGTGCCACTGGTTTTGTTCAAGTTTTCATTTTAATTTTTCCTCTCTGTCCTGGAAATTAGTACATTTGTTTTGCCTTAGAGAGCAAGCAATTGCCTTGAATATGATTTTATGATAAAAATACAGGAGAATGAGAACTGTCACCAGATTTAAAACCTGATGTCCTTACAAAGACAAGTGATTTTCTAGTTATTATTTTCATGTTATTACAAAGAAATAGATTATACTCCCTTTAGGCACAAGCACAGCAAAGTTCTACAACCTCTGAAAAAAGTGCTCACCAATTTCTTCAAGTGCCCTATAATAAGAGCTCCAAAGGAAATATTTTATTATCAAATCTTCCCTTCCCCAGTGTCCTCAATAAAGGCAATGATCTCAAGTGCATTTGATTCCAAGGGAACTCATCTTAAAATGTGAGCCAGTTAATTGGAACTTTATAAAATGTTTGAAGGGAAAAAAAAAAAAGGTATATAAAAAAGTATTTTAAAAAGTATTAAAAAGTATTAAAAAAAAAAAAAAAGTATAACCCACTGAATTAACCTGTATTTCAAAAACTTTTTATTAACCAACTATTTCAAACCCGTATGATATCAGCAGTTTTTGCTGACCGTTTTTAATAGAAACCAACCACTATTTGTAAAGATATTGTCATATAGAATCTGTCATTGAGATGGACTTCCCATTTTTTGTTGTATTATATATATGTCCCCAGTGTCCTCAATAAATCAAATAGCTAGTCAGATAAAAATGAACGCTACCTAGGAGTCTTCAGAAACCCAAACCCAAAGGAGGCCAAGAGGAATGTGTTACAGAGAAATGCACTGAAGTGCTTGTAGCTGACTGTAAAAATAGGTGAATGCAGAAATAGCTGAATGTAGAAATATTGACTCCATCAATGTATTTCATTTAGCCATTAGAAGAACTTTCTGGCTAAAAGCAATCTGAAAATAAATGTTTCATTATTTCCTTATGAATATATATATGTATGTATATTAAAATTTAAACTGTCCTATGACAAAATTAAGGCCAAAAAAACATATTTTGATCTGAATCTCTTGACTATTAATGCCAGAGTTGATGTATCACAAATGGATAATTCTGGTTGTATGCTGCATAGGGCAGCAAGATGGGTTATCAAATCCTTTATGACAGCTGAGTGCAAATGACTGAGTATTCATTCTTTCCCACTCCTGTATTTCTCAGAGGTCAAATAACTTTTAGAAGAAGGACAAAAGAAAGCTAAACTCAGGTGAAGACCATGGCACCTGAGACATTTTTCAGGCTGAGCTTTTCCAAGAAAGAGGACTACTTGGTTTGCTATTGGATCCAGGCAACTTGAAGTCAAGCATCTGAGCTGGAGTAGAAGTGGAAGCTGTGCTGTGTTCTTTCTTGGACCCAAGGTTGTGGATTCTGCTTAACTAATGTGTCCTTGATGAGTTACACTTTAATAACTGCAACAGTGAGCTTTTTTTCCAGCCCCATTCCTACTGCTTTTCTGGAGCTCAACATTAAGAAGCCTCCATCCCATAGGCAATAGAGGCAAAGAAGGCAATATAAGAACAGAAGAGTAAAATGTCCTCTTTCGAGGGCTCTGAAGCTTCACCTTGCTGTAGTCTGACCCATGGCTCAAACTCCTGTTCCATACTCTTCTCCCTTTGATATAACTTTTATTTCAGACCTGACTTGCCTATAAGAACTCAGAGTGGGTGTAGATCTTTGTGCTGGAAAGCCCAGAATTCAAATTCAACATTATCAAAACGAATCAAGATCCTTTTGATTATAACAATGAAATTGTGGACTCTGGTGGTTCTTGATGGTTCTTCTGCCACATTTTTCATTTTCTTGTGGATAAGACAGTCATTTATCTATAGACCAGCTGCCTTTTTTTTTTTTTTTAATGACTTAAATGGAGTGTCGTTATTTTGCTTGGCCAGCTCAGTTCTGACTCAGATTATCTTGGACCAGCCATTGCTGGAACCACTCCATAGCTCTTAATTCATTATAAAAAATATATCTCTTCTAAATCCTGAATTAGCATTTTGCTTATACACTCATTTAAACTGAGTTAATGAGACTTATTAAAGGCTTAAAGAGGGATACCCCATTCATCATTATTACTATTTGTAGAACTTCAGCCGAAGAACCACTGTTACCCGCAAAATATTGTCTCATTGAAGCTGAGCTTTGAAAATAAACTTTTTTCCCCCAGGCAGCACTATCTACAGCAATTTTATGCTTTAAAAGCATAGTGACAGTTTACTAATTGTATTGCTTTTGGCTGTCTGCTCCTTCTCTCATTCATACATCATTTAGTTTCCTTTTAGGTGCTGAAAACATCAGCTAATCTGTAGAAAAAGACAGCTGGTTTGAACTGATGTTTTCCTATAATACTCTTTTTTATATTCTCTTGTGTGCCATCATGGTACATCAATAATTTATATAGCATTTAATTAAGCAATAAGGCACGAGTGGGCATGTTTTCTTTAGCTATTCTACGCACATCAGCAAGGCCTTGTTCCCTTTAAGGCCTTGAAGAATGAATGTATGGCAATGGAAGTAATGGGTCTATGAACACATTCCCTAGAGTAATTTATTGTTCTTCTTTTATGTTTTATGCTCTTTCAATTTATTTTGAGGACTTTTTTATTTTTTTCCTTTTGATTTGGATTTTTCAGGTCAAACCTAGAGGATACTCTATTCCTTTAGGTTTATCCTTTTATATGACAAGTACATTAATAAATAAAACAGTGTTGTCCTATACATTGCACGGAACTGTTTTTCTAAAAATACTGCTCAGGCCTCACATGAGTAGGCAGCCAGCCTGTGTGGTCTTGAGGCCAAAAAATCAGGAGTCATTAGGTTTGTCCCTTGCTACTTTAGGCAAGGCACCTGTAGACAGTCTATTTCTTGACATTTCTTTTGGTTTCAACAGGATTCCTGGGACATGTGAGACTGTCAAGATCATGATCTAAAACACTCCAAATCTCAGGTTTTCTTCCTGCAGCAGGCTAGGTGTGTGGATTCATGCAATTCACCACATAAATACTTGCATCCTGTTTGCATGTCAAATAAATATTTTACTTCTCATAGACATCCCTCCACATCTGTGAAAATAGGAGATATTCACAAAAATACTTCAAACTAACTCTCCCTTTTTACTTACAAGTTATATTTTTATTTTATTTTTCTGCAAACATGTTCTTTCCTACTCTTCAGAGGCTTCAGTTCAGTGACAAGTGATTAGACACAAACCCAGACAAAAATCTCCTGTCAAAGTCTTTTCAACAGAAAATTTCTCCAGACATGCTATACTAACAAAGTATTCCTTATCTTTAATGAAATACTAAAACATTTCAAAGAAAATTGTCAATGGAGGTTAATCTTCTTGTGTGTCTGAATCTAAAGTTTTCTTGGAAAACAGTGAAACATTTTCCAGTCAACCCCATTTGCTATAAAAGTTCCAACACCCTTCTCCAGACTAAGCACTGACCTCCTTTTGCCCATGGAGTATGTTGCTTTTTGAATATAATGTAAATTGCTCCCTTTTCACACAAAAATAAAAATTTACGGTGCTAGGCCAATGTCAGTGCAACACACAAAGCATTGCTGTCGATGTTCAAAGTTGAATTTTCACACCTGAGAGCCATTTCTCTGTTAAAATAACTACAGATTCCTTTTGCCCTGACAATTTAGAACTTATGCTAAATCCCTCGCATGCAAAAGATTTTTCCTTCCCTAATGCCACTGAACACAGAAGATGAAATTTTGCTCTTAAATCTGCCCATTCCATAGAAATGATCGCATCACATTTTTAACTCAAATCTCATTAGGAATATCACTAAAATTCAGACCTGCTTCAACCTGACAAAATTTTAAAAAGAGGAATTAGGTTTTGGTGACAAAAACTGAGCTACATTCTCCTAAACAAAGTATTGTGTTTGGCCTAGTTTCAATTGAAACCCCACCCCTGGACCTATGACTTGGTTTTTGTGTGTAACAGAAAAACTAGAGATGACAGATGAATGTGTGTCATTAAAGTCATGACAGAGCCAGCGGAGCAGAGCAGCAAGCACAGCTCCTGGCAGCTCTTGTCCACCTGGTATCATTTCTGCTCTGCCACCACTTCAGCTTTTTGCACTGCTTTGCTTTCTTATGTCCTTCATATATTCTGTTTCCATGGTAAGATCTGCAGAATAAAGACCACCTAGGTGCTTGGAAGGAAAAGAAGAGGAACGCAAGAGTTTTTTTTCAGCTTTAGCAATGACATAGTTTTGTAAGACTAGGGAGAGCCAGGAATATTTAAGAAAGTTGCTGAAACTTAGCCCATCACTCTCTGTACCCAAGTTACAAGTCCAACCTTATATATTAAGAGAAATAAGCGTGGAAGAGTTAGCTGGATTCCAAATGCATAAAAAGGTGTTGTGGATTCTTGGTGCAGTTTTTCCACGGGTGAGATTTGCAGAAAAAAAAAAAAAAAAAAGACACTGTAATAAATTTTGAGTAGAGAAAAATCAGGAGTTATGCAACAGGAGATCCCTTCATCTGGAACTTTCTAGAAGTTTCCAGCATTATCACTGTACACAGTGAACATCTCAAACAGATCAAATTTATGGGGCTTGTCAATTTTTTAAGACTTATTTGTGGAAAGTCAATTAGAAACTACATTTTTTTTACCATTAAAATGCACAATAGAAACATTTCCAAATTAACTTTGGAAGATGCAGATCCCTGTAAGACAGAGCTTTTTTGGGGATCAGTTATCCTAGGATGATTGTCCATCTTTTTCCTGTAGTTAGCCCAACAATTACCTTGGCAGTATGCTATTTTTAAGCCTTTCTTTGGGAAACTTATTGTTGTATAACTGAATATGTAATGAAGATATGCTAATATTTAAGTTGTAACAAAGATGTAAGGGGGTTAATGATTTTGTAAGTCACATTTTTAAAAAGCAACTCCTTGTCCGTGATGTAAAATGACATTTTCTAATTAAGTTAGTGAGCAAGATTTGAAAATAAAAAAGCTGCAGAAATGCTTTAAAAAGGGGAGGGGGGTGAGGGGAGGAACGACAACAACTGATGTCGACTCCTATGCAAGAGACATAGGAGATGAAAAAGATGTATTTCAAAATGAAAAGGATATACTAGGTTTATCAACCTCACAGCAGGACCTATGCATTTTTACCAATGTCACTATAAAAGTTAAGTAAATATAAGTATCTGGCTAGTGATAGCACAAATAAAAATTAAATTTATTTGCTTGTCCATTGGTTCACCTTTATGGTAACAGTTGCCCAATAACTATAATGCAATGAAGGAATTAATGCCCAGTCTTCGCTGATGTCCTGATGTCCTCTTCACAGCAGATATAAAGGTGACACTCAGCTTTTGCTAGAAATGCTCTGAAATAAAATCTCAACTTTTCTCTGGAGTTTCTCTATACAGAACTACTAAGTCTCATTACAATCCATTTTTCTAATCATTGAATTGTCTTCTCAATCTCTTCCTTAATATATACGAGATGTATTGCACTTGTCTCCATGCTAAGCAAACAGGAGTGCTCTGTAATGTATGTCCTTTGCCACATTTGCAGAGATATGGCAATTGAACCCAGGTTTCTAGGAAGAGAAGGCCAGTGAACTATCCATTCATATTGCCTCTTCCCTAATGATACAAACATTTTGTGTAAGCGTCATGCACTGTCATACATATACTCAGCATGGCTAAAGACAGTATAAATAATCATCACTTTGGGTCTCCTGTAAGTGATCAAGACAATGAGCCTGATTTAAATCTCAGTGAAGCTGTTAGGAGCACTTCCATTCACATCTAACTTGGCTTTGGTTCACGCTCTCACATATAGCAGCAGAAAGCAATTCCTGTGATCTTTACCATGCATCCGCCCATGGGCTGAGCCACTCTCAGCAGTTCACATCTCCCTCTCGTCAGACAGGTCACAGGAGACCTCTGACAGGGAGAAGGAGAATGGAAACAGTCTCAAAGCCTTGTGTTTGTGACTGAAAGGTCTTAAACAAAAACATTGTTAAGTAATAAGAAATTCTGTTAGGCAAGAGAGTCAAATGCCAAACCCATTTTTCCAGACATTTTTTGTCTCTAACACCTACAGATGGCTTGAGAAACTTAAGACTGGGGATCAATGTGAAAGTGTAGTGCCCATGTTTAAGCAAATCACTTTGTGTTTGCTCTGTAACTGGTAAAGAGAAATGAGCACCAGTAGGAAACACTTCAATTCCTCCTAAATTAGACCTCTAGACTGGAAAAGATGAGTTTTGATTTTCAAACATCTTTTACGTATCACTTTAAAAAGAGGGCCCAAGGTGACTAGCTTCAGTGTAGACATCCGCACAACCCATGTGGGAAGCTGTGAGATCTGTTGCATACTTCTGTGTGCTTGAATTTCTTTCAGTTTGCCCTGAAATCCCCTTTAGATTATTTGAAAGCAAATATTTTTCCTGCTTAATTTTTATTATGCTATGGCTCAGGTTTACATGGCAAATCAATTTAATAAGGTGTAATTAAATCCTTATCTATATCATGATGTATAATTGTGTACATATTATGTATGACAATAAAAAATTACTACAGAGTCTTGAGGATTATAGTGCTTGAGTGTCTCTTGGTAACTTCAGCAGAGGCATTTGAATAAAAGCACTGCTAAAAAAAATAAAAATAATAAATAAATAAGGCAGAACAAAGAGGAGGCAGCCAAGTAGAGAAAACCCACAGAAACAGCAGACAGCTGACAGAAGAATAAAGAATACAGCAGCCAGCATGGTGTGTGCTGCTATCAACCACACAAGAGCATGTTCCACCCTGCTGAAACCATGGTGTTTTGGCATCTTGGGACACCACTGCTAGTCAGATTGGAAACTACAGCCTCAGTTTCTCCACTGGCAAAACCTACTATACCAAATGCCCTACTAAAATAGGTCTTTGCTGCTCAAAGTCAGCAGAAAGGCACTCAAGCACTTTCTGCAAGTCCTAGTTCACGGTACACAACTGTGCCTCATTTCCACCGGTTCTTCTTCTCTACATAGCGAGCTTGGCCCCTGCCAGACGGACAGCCTGAGGATGCCAAGGGCACTGTAGGTTCTCTGGGCCCCCATTTCAGCTAATCAGATTGGAAGGGCATTGGTGCAGCTCATTTGTACAAGCTCCTAAAAAGACAGTAGTGCAAGCTTCTCTCTTGCAGGTCACAATTCTGCCTCCCTTCTGTTAGCTCCAGATGTTTAGCTAAAAACAGAAAAATCTCAGATGATGCACAAGTCAGATCTGAGACATCTCAAGAGAGAGTGCAGCTCATATTACGATGGTTGAGCACAGTTAAATTGATCATTGCTTTTTAAAAATTCCCTCTTTAATGTTTCCTTATTTTCAATTTTAATCATCGTAGTTATTTTTTATTGTGGATTAACTAATTTGAAAAATAAGAATAATTTATCAGAAGGAGATTCATTAGACTCTAACAGAAAATGATCACAGCAGCAAGATTTCATGTCCAAAGACAAGTAAAAATGTTGTTGGGGTTATCACTTTTCCAAGAGTAAAGTGCCATTTGATTTAAAAGCATGAATTTTTTAAGAGACATGACTGCAACTTAAAGACATCAATAAACCCTCAGGAATAAAATACAGGTCACCAAAGGCAAATGAAATAATAGTGTTCAAGCATTTCTTATTACTGACTGGAAAGGCAACAAAGGCTGTGTTGGCTGTCACAGAATGCTTTTACTGGGAAGAAAATTTGTCACAATGAAGGCTAAAATTTTAGAGACAGTGAGTTTGTATAAGTACACTGACATCACTAAATCATGCTCATCCACATTGTTTGAGAATCACACTTCATGCTTATCTGACCTCTCTATATGAAATCAAAATTAATTTTGACAGCAATGGTAATTTAAGGAAGAGTTTTTAAAATGTCTTAAGACCAAAAATAAAGAAAGGTTATTTGGGGGCTCACATATCTCTTAACCTAGGATGGAAAGGCGTGCAACACTTTCTTTTAAGCTAATGGTAGGATGTGCAATTCTACTTTTCTACAAGTTTTGATTAAGAGAGTCTTACTGGACAGTAAGAAATATTTTTTTTTTCTATTAAAGAAAGTTTTGTTTTGTTTGGTTTTGTTTTAAATCATGCAGAAAAATCACGAAGCTGCTTTTGTTCTGACTCTGCTCACCACACTAGCTGTACCGATTTTGTTATTCCTCTGAGCCTCTCATCTCCAGGCTACAGCCATATGTCACTTGATATTTTGCCTATGAGCCTTCAGCCAGAGGCAATCATTGCATTGCTTGTCCCCACAGCACCAGGGAGGATAGGGTCACCAATGCCACCCACCTCCCATCATCAAAAATGATGCTTAAGCAAGGGGGATCCACAGCAAGTCTACCTTCTGTGTCCCCCTCTATAGCTGCTTGTAAAGCATGTCCCAGCCCCTTCAATGAAGCAAAAACCATGGTTCCTGATACCAGGTAGGTATTTTCTAGGTAGGTACTTACCTAGGAGTCAGAAAATCTGAATTCAGTTCCTTACTTTACTGCTGATTTTTTGGCTTGATGCTAGTATGTCACTTAAAACTTTATTTTAGAGGCCATCAGTCTTCAGTAGTTTTAAGTAGACCTGCCATTTTGTTCAGGTCCCTGGGAGATAATTCACAATCTTCTGAAAATCCAGCTATTAATATCTGCCCTCTAGTCCATCATCTTTCATAACTCTTTTGATCCCACATTATAAGTGACATGTCTCTTCTGATTACAGGACTTTTTGTTCCTTGTCTCTATTAGGATGAAAGAACTATATTGAACACTTGTACACTGTCCATTTTTGTATCGGGCCAAGGCTTTGAGTTATTAGGCTTAAGATCAACACAGACAGTAAATAATAATATAAGCTGTGTTGAATTGTTACTGCAGCCAGTGAATACAGCAGCTCTTGTTTACTCGGAGTAAACGTAGAAGTGAGGAAGCATAACAGCTGAAAATGAAATGAAAATGAAAATGAAGAAGAAAGAAAGCTCTTTGGGAAAATCTACCTGAAAAGACCATTGGGACTTTAAGAAAAGAAAATGTTTTCCTTTGTTTGAAACTTGAATATTCTGGAAAACAGAGGCATGAACACTCTTGGCACAATAAATGAGGTTGAAGCAATTAGATATTTGTTTTCAATATCTGTTCTACCTCCTAATATGTAGGACTCTAAACAAAAGGGAAAATAATAGCATGATAAATATGTCACTGGGTTTAAGCACTTATGCTGTGCTTAATTCCAATGTATAGATTTTCCCATTTGTTTCAACAGTTTCCTGTCTGTTGATAAATTTTCTTTTGGAGCTCTAGGAAAGAAAAAAAAAAAAAAAAAAAATTCTTTTATTCCCACAAAGAAAAATGACCCAAAAATGACCCAATAAATGTCTTCTTCAAGGAGAAAGTTTCACAGGCCATGTCAAATAAATAAATAAATAAATAAATAAATAAATAAATAAATAAATAAATTTAATGACTTCATGTGTTAGAACATTGACAAGGAAAGAGGATACTCTTTGGCAGTGGGATTAATAAACAATTTCTGTAAAAAGTGATTGTTACAGTAGATCTGGAATTCCACTTCCAAGTTTTGGCATCTTTATGCTAAAAAGTCTTTGACATACAGTCTTATGTCCAGCTGAATCCACAACAGTGGTTAGTGGACCGGAGGACATGGCATGAAAAGAGACACCAAGAGAACTGGCTTTACTTGACTTTCAAAAGAGAAATCTAACACGGGGACAGGATACTTCTGTCCAGACTATCTAATAAGAAACACAGAGAAGAAACATCCAGGCTCTTTAGGAGGTTAAAAGTGATAGAACAAAAAGCAACTGACAAGTTGGAGCATGATAAATTCCAAATAGCTAGACAAAGGAAAAAATAAAAATAAAAAGAATGCCTTCCCCATGAGGATGGCCAAATGCTGGAATAAGCTGAGGAGTCTTTATCCCTGGAGACATCCCAAACTCAGCCTATCAAGGTAACCTGCCTGAACTGGCCCTGCTTTGAAGACTACCCAATCTCTGGAAGTCCCTTCCACCTTAAATGGCTCTGTGAATGAACAGGATTTCAAAGGATGGGATCCAAGCACAGGACAGAGGTTGCAGTAACCCTTCAAATACCCAGCCTGCTACTAAAATGCTAGCACTGTTGTGGGAACACTGATATTTTTTTCAAGACTTCACACCTCCATAGAAATCATGGGAATGTCAAGGTTGGATTGGCTGTAACTGGGCAGAACATCAAAAGCAGCTTTCCACTGCTCCATGTGTCCCACATTGCTTTCTTCTTGTCACCTACCTCACTGTAAGCATATTCTAAAGGGGCTATAAGGACATTTCCTCTGACTGCAGCTTTTACATGGCGGTGCCATATAGATGTCACCATTTTAAATACTACCCACAGTGCTACCCACTACTGAGCCTCCTGCTACTGGTTGCTGTTTGTTCTGTGGCTCTTTTCCTTTTCTTCTGTTCTGCTTCTGGCTCTGGACAAATTTCTTTAAAACTCCTTTTGAAAAGTTAATCTGGAAAATGCTATTCATTTTACTACTGACAGCAGGTTCATACCTTCATAAGCACTGCTGTAGGTTACAGAAGGTCACTAACTTTCCTTGATGAAATGCCTCACAATTTTGTTAGTGGCTCAAGGCAAAGACTATCTTGGCTCTTTCCTCCTCTCTCCAAAATGATTCAGGCAAACAAACAGATGTATACAAAGCCCTGTTCTAGGCCTACTCAAAATTCCACACAAGTGCTGCAGAAAAGTACAAATAACATCTCCTCATCATATCTGAGAAGGTGCAGAATAAATCATCCACCCAGACACAGAAAGCATTGCATATTTCTGCTACAGAAGGCAGACGTGGCTTGTGTGCACCAGCTGGGCCCGATCTTCTGAACTTGTATTGAACTTTAATCCTATATAAAGGCAATGTTTTTACAAAATGATTTAAGACCATTCTGTAACAAAATTATTTTCACAGAACAAAAGCAGTTGCTTTGGTGTCATGCAAGTCTTGTGTCAGTCCTGTGGGAGAGGCTGAATGTAACTCTGGCTTAGGCTTCAGTGAAGAGCACCCTTATTTGCTGTCTGAGATGCTGGCATGAGCTCTGTAGAAGAATGGTACCTCTGAACGTGCAACATGGGCTGACAGGCAGCTGGCATCACCAACAGAGAAACTTCCAGGGAAAGATGTACAGGAGATGCAACAATGCAATCATCTGTGCAAACTATCCAAGGATGAAATGGACCACATCTAAATTAATTCGGTCAGAGAAAGAAGACAACAGGCTGGCAACTGAACATTGCTCAAAGTGGTGCAAATTTCAGGGGGAAAAAAAAAGTTGCAGTACAGTGCAAAGAAATTTAAGTGAGACAACATGATCCACTGGACTGCAAAACTGAAAGAGAGAGAAGGTCTAAAGGAGGGTCTGAAATGTTAATGCAGTGGGTTTGTGATAGATCAGAAAGACTGATAATAAGAGAAAGGATGCAGCACCTTTTTTTAATCAAAAAACATATTCTTGTACCCTTCTTCACATGAAAAAAAAAAATAAAAAAATAAAAAATATAAAAAAGCAACAATACAAACATTATTACAACAACTGCCACTAGAGCTCCAACTCAGAGCTGTAGCAGAAGGCTGGGAAGGCTTTTCGAAGCCTTTTTTGACATCTGTTTTCAGGGGAATGATTGATTTACGCCTAGGCCTTTACTCAATGTGACAACAAAAAACTCTGTGACCATTTGCAATCTTTTCTTCCCTTATCCCCTTTTGACCTCAAAGCAACATGAAATAACAAGACCTAATAACAAAGAAAAGTACCACTTCCCTGTTGTAGAGTGAGTAAGGGCTGATAACTCTTGCTCCCCTCCAACAGGGGAATCTCTCCAGCGAATGTTTCCCATCTCCATAGATCATCTGCAGGGATAAAGAGTTTAAGACTGGCCCCAGCATCTGGCTAACAGACTGTGATGACATTCCCACCAGAAGGAGTTCAGACCTTCAGGGAGGGAGACAGTGGTTGTTCTCTAGTGACTGCTTTCGCCTGCAGGTAAAAAAAAAAAAAAAAAAAAATGAGTACCAGAATATTTGGCATGAATCAATAACCCCCCGCCTGGTTAGCTGGAGATGCTCGCTCTGCTGCCAGTCCATTAGCACTGCAGAGCAGAAAGGCTCTTACATCGGTGACTGCAGGCTTTTGGCTTGAGGGAGAAACACATCATGTTTTTTAAATTTGCCTATTCCTGAACTGTTTCTCATTATAAAAGGCTGTAGAGAAAATTACAGCTCTGTTAAATTTTCTTTTTCAACCTATGAGTATAAAACCAAATGATTTCCTTAATGCACTAATATGATATCTGCAAATAAATGTGAGATAAGATCTGGAACAAAACCTATGCTGCCTAAAAAATCAGTGAAACTCTGATGAGGAAATTAGGCAGACTAACGCAAAAATAAAATAAAAATAAAAAAGCAATTTGGTTCAGATATTATATCTAAGCTAATTTGATTTTTATTCCTTTTTATTTTTCTTTCTTTTTTCCTCCAGTGAATAGTTTTTTCATCATAACATGGGGCTTTGCCAGGACCCAGTGATATTAAGTAAAAATCCCTTATAAGTGTTTTACTAAGCTGTTCCATAAAAGCTGGGTAGTATAAATGCTGCCCTTACTTTCCTGAAAAGAAGAGGATAAAATATCTGTAATTAAAAGGATGATAGGTGCCTAGAGTCCAAGACAATGCAGGATACATTCAGTCTTCCTGAGATGCACTGATACTTTCAAAAAAAAAAACAAGTCATCAGGGTATAACTGGGATCAAAAGCATACTTTTCTTCTCTGTGTTACACCTCCCTCTGCTCTGTGAATTCCTCCCAGGGACAGGGATGCTCGGTGGGGCAGGAGCCCCTCAGGTAGCTCTCTGCAGGTCTGGCTGGGAGAAGTCACACAAGGTTATAGGGAAAGACTTCAAAAAAGCCAGAATCCTCATCACTTTAGAAGTACCAAACTAGATCTGTGAAGATACTAAGTAGGAGTCACTTTTGGTTTCTTACAGACTCACAACTACTTGAAATGCAGTTCTTGTGCTTTCTTCTCATCTTCTTTTTAACAGAACCTCACTAAAGACCTTTGCAGTGCTACACCCTCAAAAAATAAGGGTCTATTTAACCTCTGTGCTACAAACACAGTATCTAATTCTTTAATAGTCTAAGCTCCTTAATAGCATACATGCAAGAGAAGTCACAAACTTAGGTAGTGATTGCCTGGAGGATAAGTTTCAAACTTACTTTTGTATGAGGGCAGGAAGCAATCCAACATAAGAGAGTATGGGCTAAATACTCTGATTTTAGACTAGTTTATGCTGTTTTTCTTCAAGCCTTGTCTATTTTCTACCTGAAAATGGTGTTTGCCACCTGTGCTTGGGGCAGCCTGGCTCCCAGAAGGACCAGGATTCAGCAGCCCTTGTAGAAGCCATTGATGACTGCTGAGGCATGGCCCTAGTTTCTGTCACGTTTTAAATTAAATGCTAGGAGATAGCTGTAAATAGCAACAACATGCCTTCTGCTGGCTTTACAAAAATCAATGACCATCAAATGCTATTGATTGCATGAGAAAATGGTCTAAAACTGTTTGCTAATTGCCCACTTTCTGTAAACCTCGAGTCACTGCTGGCTCCCTCGCTGCTGCTGCTTTGACAGCAGTCAGCAGCCTGAGAGCTGTAGCAGGGGAGCTGAAAATACCACCTGCTTCGTGACGGCACAGTGCTCCTTACCCAAATACCATTCATTTTTATTTTCAATAATTTCTGCTACGTGTCTCTAGTTCTGTAATGGAAGTTAGGCCTCCCAGATTTGAGACACAACTTCATATACAAAATGGATTGCCCACCCAACCTGATGGGACAGGGACTGTGATGGCTGTCCCCAGTCACACTTAAGGGCTTTAGTCACCCTCTGAAAGCAGAGTGATAGAGAGGAACCAAGGAAAAAAACAAGCTAGCAAGAACACAGGTACACACAGCTATGAAAACCCAGAGCAGAGCAGGGCGTAGATCAGATGAGAGTAAGCCCTGTGCTGTGCTGAAGTTAACAAACCCACACTATGCCAGTTTATCTGTCCCGCTAAGTCTGTTTTACCTAAATCTAGATTTTCAGCCAATGTTTATATTCTGTGGAGTGAAGCACCCTTTCAGGTCAGGGTTCCTCTGACCAATTTCAGTCAACTGCTCTACCATGAGGTGCATCAGGGCCCGTTTCTCTCTAGTGTGTATAGAGGCATCCTCACATGACCTGCCAGATGTGGGTATCTATGTCTGGTCCAGTGAATTACACTTCCTCAGTCTTTGTATTGACTTAGCAGACTCTGAATGAGAGGTTAACATTTTGTTCTGATAGGGTTAACTAGTTTTGGAGACTTCAGTCCTGAAAAGACCCATTGCACTGCAGCATTTCACACCTGAGATGAGCAGTGTCCTTTAGCCAAGCCACGAAACCCAGGCCCTTTTGCTGGAAGGTGTTTTCTCCCTGTTGCACTCATTATAGTTGTATAAAATTCAGTGTTCTTTTTGACATATTATATTTTTCCTGAACTTTCAATTTTTTTTTGCTTTCCAATTTATTTGCCTCCTCATTCTCTTTATGTTTCCCTTTACCTTTTTCAGAGACATATCTTCATTGAGATCATGTTCTCTGTCCCCATTTTCTTATTGCTTTCATGTAATCTCATTATTTATTTTTTTATCAACTATCCATCTTTTTATCTACTCCTTAAACCCACACTTTTCCAAAAGCCTTGAAATAGAAAAATCTGATTTATTCTTCTCCTGCAAATCACCTATAAAATGTGTTAATATGCATTTCCCTTCTAAACAGAATAATAGACAACACATACATTTAGAGCAGAAAATCCTTTACATTCAGATCATCTCACACAGAAAGGTAAAACCTTTCTGAAAATTACACACTTCAAAGGGAAAATAAATGATCACTCCTTAACACTTTTATTTTTTCACTCATAATCACGCTTCCCTCTATTATTTTTGTGATACAGCTCAGCTCAGCAACTCAAAGCTCTTAGAAATCAAACCCACCTTCTTTAGTCTCTCTCCAGTAAAAGCAGTGTTAAAGCAGTGTTGTGTTTTAACCTGGTAGGTGGATAAGCACCACGCAGCCATTCTCTCATTCTCCCCAGCCCCACAGTGGGGTGGGGGAGAGAATCAGAAAAAAAAAAAAAAAAAAAAAAGAGAAAAAAAAAAAATCTCATGGGTTGAGATAAAGACAGTTTAACAGGACAGAAAAGGAAGGGGATAATAATAATAACAGAATATAGAAAGCAAGTGGTGCACAATGTAATTGCTCACCACGCACTGACCAATGTTCCCCCCCACAAGCAATGGCCCCTATGCCCCAGCCAGCTACCCTATGTTTATTGCTGAGCATGACACCACATGTTGTGGGACATCCCTTTGGCCAGCCTGGGTCAGCTCCTGGCTGTGTCCCCTCCCAGCTCCCTGTGCACCCCCAGGTCCCTCGCTGGCAGGGCAGCACCAGGAGCTGAGCAGTCCTTGGCTCAGTGTTAGCACTGCTCTGCGACAGCTAAACATCGGTGTGTCATCAGCTTTATTCTCATCCTAAATCCAAAACACCACAGCATACAAGCTACTAGGAAGGAAATTAACACTATCCCAGCCAAAACCAGGACAAGTACAGAAATCCACCTGATATAACACTTGCAAACCAGCTGCAAGACTTTGCTAAGCATGGAAATATGTTTCATAACCAGTGGGTTTATAAACAATTGTTAGTTTTGTGTATGAGGTACAGAATACAGGACAAGATTGCTCCTGACTAGTAGAAGGTAGAGACTTGGACAGGGGGACTGTGGGGAGATCTCCACCCCATGGACTGGAGAAGATCTCTAGGCTCACTTCAGAAAGGTGCATGCATGAGTCAGCAGAGCTCTGCTGCTTCTGGCACACGTGCAGACGCTGAGTTTTGCCATGAAGATATGCTAGCTCACTTGGCACCACCTCATCTCTCCCTAACCAGGGAGCTGCACTATGCAGTAGAAAATATGGCCTTAAGTTGCGGCCCGCTGATGGCACTGATGTGAGAAGAACAAAGAACCTCCTGCTTTTCCAGCAGATTTATCTCTGTCAAAAATGGGCTCAAGTATTTTCTAAAATGATAAAACAATATGTCAAGAGGAGTCTTAGATCACTGCTAAAGAAGATCAAGGGTTTATCATCTGTGCCCTTATGCACTTGGAGCCTGATAAAGAAAAGCACATAAGTGCCTGTGTCTGGAACTGAGGTCCTGACTAAACCCTCTTGCAGCGATTGCCTTCTCCTGTTGCTGGCTGCACCCTCCTGCAGCTCATTTTCAGCATGTGGGCATGAAATGCCCACACCTACCCAAGACATCCTACCTAACATCGCCACCCCTCCAGTACAGCACTCTTCATTTCATGCAGCTGCCCAGTATCAGGGCAGGGAGCTGGAAGGAGGAAGGCTTGCTCACAGATCTCACACCTAACTTCAACATGGCCCTGGAGCCCCACTTCACCCCACTACCCATCTGAGCAGCTGTGCAAAAGAAACCACTTTCCTGTTGACCAGCATCTTCCTGTTGCATTTATTTGTAAGACACTGCCCAAACTTGAACTGGAATCCTATGCTTTCTGGACACTGGGTATTTGAATATCAAAAATCAGTCTGTGATCCAAAGTATTGAGGCACTTCTTTTAAATCCATGGTAAAATGTAGGTAGGCACCTAACTGAAGGATGCAATCTTAAAAATCTGTATCAAATTTTAACCAGTGAATTTCCTTAGAAGCTCTGAGTTCACTCTGACATCTTTGAATCCAGCACAAAGTGAAGAAGCAGTGAAAAATGCATTCCACTAAAAATATTGCTGAGACAGGCCTTCCTTATAAAAACCTTAATCAAATGCAATTGTCGTGTCTTCTTTTATTTGAATCAGCAAGGCAAACTGCTAAGTCTTCACTTCTGCTTTCTACATTTCTCATCATTGTTACCATTGCCGTATTGGCTTTCAATACTGTGTGTTTCTTTCCAAAAATGCACATCTGTACATTAAAAACATGATGTCAAATTAGACCACACTGCCTGAGGCCAAACCAGCATGGATGAAGATAAGAATAAGAAAAAGAAAAGACTGCTCAGCTGCCAGACCTTGCATATGGTGTCTGGGAGAGAACATCTCTGCACAGCTGTCACACAAGATGCTTGTGATAACTTGTCTCATGCTGCCCAATAGCTTCGCTATTTTCCCAATTCTTTTCTGTGCATTATATTTTCTATTTATTTTCTATTTGTCCATTCACTTCCCTATGCAGTCTTTTTTTTTTTTTTTTTCTTGTTTGTTTGTTTAATTGCATTTTGTATAATTGATTTCAGGCAATTTCAGGCTATGTTTCTAATAAAAAACACCTAGGAATTCTAACCCTGTTTCCAATAGTGCCTACAGACATTCCTGGGCAAGTGTCATCTGCAAATTCAAATGAACTCCTTAGGCCATTGAAAAAGATTATTAAAATCATGGGGGAAACTTACCTGGAAGTCTTTCAAGTTTCTGGACTCTTGTTAATGCCAACAACACCCTGTAACAAGATAAGGTAGGCTGTATTGCCTTCTGGAATACAGGAGTGCCAAAAGTATTTCCAAAGCCAAAATAATTAATTACGATGACTTCCTTCCTGTCCAGTAGGCTAATTTCAAGGAAGGACAGAAAATTAGCTTTGTTTGACTCAAATAGTCATTGACAAAACTATGCTCTCTATCTCTTTTATCTCCTTCTTGCCTCAGAGATTGAAAAATTTGTATTTCATTATTTGCACTGATGTCTGTTTGGATTTGAAATGAGGCTGACTGAGCCTTTTTTCCCCAAATCTTTTTCTCTTTCTCTTTTTTGGCCCCATCTGCCATCCAGAACTTCTCCAAGTTGGGATTCTGAGGTCGCTTCAGCCACCAGCAAACAACAAATTTCACCAGACTGATTTGTCTAACACATTTTACTGACAACTTTGGTATGTTTAACCTGTCTCATTACCCTTCACCCTGCTCTTTTGCTAGTTTGGGTTCTAGTCTTAACTTTGTTTTGTTGATGCCACATTAAGGATCTAGTCACAATTCATTCTTTTCATGAAAATTGAAGCAAACCAGGTCTTGAACATTTCAAACTCCATCATAATTTTTCACATTTGTGCACCTATTTAAAGCTACTGAGACTGCAACTCTTGCTTCTGCTTTTGACCCATCCTGTCAGTCTAAGTTTGAATTTGCCTTGTTTTGATTAAGGCTCTTAGGGAAGTGATGACTAAATCTGAGAGACAGCAGCATCAGCTGTTTATTACAGTGCCATTTGACATTCAATCTCTCATCACCAATCAGGCTCTCCATCTGTATTCGCATCCTCATTGGAGCTAACATTCACTTACACCTCCATCCAGGTCAAGTTCTTAAGGTTAACTCTGCTGTTGCTTTGCAACAGGTCTTTAAAGTACAAAGAGATATACGCATGGAAAGAGAAATTAAAAATCTATCTTTCAGTACCTGAATGACTTTTCCTGATGGAAAAGACTACCTTATATTAAAGTAATAGATTCAGATATTTTAGGGTTTCACATCAAAATGTTTCATCACCGGTGCTAATATAGCACTGAGATGTCCAGATTCCCCAAAAGATAGGTATGATGTGAAAAGCTGAGACAAACAGTAAAAGTATGTTGCATATTCATAACCTTCTCAAGGTAAAGATGGGCTGCTGTCTTTCAAAGACGGGAAGTGGTTACTCACAGTAAGAAATCATTGCTCATCAGAAGGAAATAAGTTAGGAATTCTATCTCTATGTAACTTTTGTTAGATTCATTTTTAAAGGTTTGGAATGTCACCAGGACTTCAATAGACTAAAATTAAGAGAAATCAGAAGACAAAATACGTAGCAGAAGTAGCATTCTGTCAAAGTGGTCATTTCATACATCCCATATGTAATTTGGGAGACACAGGCTGAGTTCTTTTGAAAACTGTCCAGAGCAATAAATAAAAATCTTTTCCCTTGTAGCTTTGGAAGGACAGTCTGCATTTTCCAGCAGCATATGGCTTTTCCACAGCATAACAATTTATTGGTGAACCTTCAATATCTCTGAAGTTGTTTCAGTGACACTGTTAAGTCCAAAGCATAAAAATCTAAGGCTTATGAAGTTGTTTCATTCCTCCAAATAACCCATTCCACCAGCCTGACATTTACAACTGTTATTATGACATACAATTACAGTCTTTTTGTTGCTTTTATTTTCAATACCATGGTAATCACCTTCTGCAATGCAATTTAGTTTTTGTTTCCAAGGACGTTACAGCAGCAACATAGACATTGCTAATTCTCTGCAAAGGACCTGAATTACAAGCATGCTGGAGCTATGCTTCTTTCCTGCCCATGCAACGTACAGCACTGAGTACTTCTCTTACTGGTACAAAAACAGCTGGCTTTTCTCAGAGACTGCTGCTTCCCCTCCTAGACTAGTCCTTTCCTCCGGAGAGGCAACAGGGGCTGTTTTTGAATAGTCATCTTCAAGTCAGTGAAAGGAGTTTAAAAGCACATAGCACCTCTTTTCCTGCTCTTCATGCCAAATAGAACAAGTGTGGAAAGCCTTTTGGAGGGCATCTCTTTATATTTTAAGAGTTGGGAGTAAGAGAGGTGAGATGAATCCTTCATCTCTGATGATTTTTTTCTCTCACCATTGGCTGTACAAGGTGTCTGGGCATCCTGCTCAAACGTGATGGTTATTTTCAACTAGATGAGTTAGGTGAGGGTAAATGGCAAACCTGCTACAGCATTCACCAGTGTCAATAGCAGTCTTTCTCTTGATTTCTTCTCAGAACTGGTTGGCTGAACTTTGCAAGAATTTGACACTTTCCGAAGAAAGCTTATGAGCAGTGCTAGGAACTATGGATACCAGATTAGCTCTTCCCTCTGTAAGATTTGAGGGTCCAGAAAGTCCCATTGACATTTCTCAGTTTTGTACAATGCAGAGTAGAATTTCTCTTGCATTTTGTGCATATGCTCACAGTTGTCTGCCCTTTCCTACACTGAATGGAGAGAAACAGACACCTCCACAGGGCTGCCTCACCCAGGGGTGGCATGAATGGCTTTCTGAGGTGCCCTTGTCTCTGTTGATAGAAAAGGGAGACTAGTGTTTTATTTTCAGATGGCTGCCGTTAAACAAGCTGAAATAAATGAGCCCATAAGTGGCTTCCATTTTCTATATCACTGCTGGGACGTTGCTAGACTTTGTTGAACATAATTGGACTAACTTGTTCTTGTAATGATCCCAGGCTGCTGCACCTTCTTCCAGTGAGTATCCATTCCATTGCCCAGACTGGGGAGAAAACATAATGCCACATGGATTGGTGTACCTTCTCATACTGCTTCTACTACGTGGCTGACAATATCACTGCAGAGTTGGAATGATATTTACCTCAAAAAGGATATTCATGTGGAACCTACTTATACTAATGACAGACTAGAGCAGAGGGAATATCTGAGACCCTGCTCAGGTTATGAGAAACTGTTAATGAATGATCTGTATCTTTTCCAACTTTTACAAACTGAACATTACATTTCACAAGGGAAAAATTATGTTGCGTTGATAAGAGAACTGCTTGCACCAGTCTTATTAATAGCAACTACAATACAAAAGCAGCAGGATCCAGCTTTTATACAGCATTACATTTCATTGAGGCATTTGAAGAGAAATTATTCGAGACAATAAAAAAAAAAAAAAAAAAAAGATGGAGGAGGGTGAATCACTTTGGAAAAATAGGAAAAAATGAAAGTGGGAGCAAAGTTTCTTGAGTGTGCTGTGTCATCACCAATAAGAATTACTTTAATACCTTGTATCAGTGAAATACTATTAACTCCTGCTTAGTTGGACATAATACATGGTGTAGGAGGGAATATTTCAGACAAACTTAATGGCAGCAATTTTTGGAGAAAGAGAATGACTCCCGCTACTTTTTTCTTTCTTTCTTTCTTTCTTTCTTCTTTTTTTTTTTTTTTTTTTTTGAGGTCCCTTCCAACCTCAACCCTTCTGTGATTCTGTGATTTGGGAAGTTCTGCCAGAGGCAGAAGAAAATACTCCTTCTAGGCTGCTCACACACACAAGGAGTGGAGCAAAGACAACTATGCTGGTTTAGCTGGTTTATTTATTGTTTGTGTTTCACTTTTTTTTTTTTTTTTTTTTAAAGCAATTCATGAGAAGATTGTAAAAAGATCAAATACAAAGATTGTAAAAAGATCTAATACTGTTCCAAGTTACACACTCAGTTCTGGTAAAATATTTCATCCCTTTAAGAAGCACTCTGCAGTTTTATGTTTCCCCTTTGAAACTTGATGTGGCTGGAACACAAATCATGACACCCATTTCTTTTTTCCTGTATTCAGCTTGTGGAAGAGAACTGAGGGAAGATCATTTCCCTAGTCCTGTTGGCCACACTATTTCTGATACAAGCCAAGATGCTCTTGGCCTCCTTGGCCACCTGGTCACACCACTGGCTCGTATTCAGGCTGCTGTTGACCAATAACCCCCAGGTCCCTTTCTGCCAGGCAGCTTTCCAGCCACTCTTATCCCAGCCTGTAGTGTTGCATGCGATAGTTGTGTCCCAAGTGCAGGACTCAGCATTTAACCTTGTTGGACCTCATACAGTGGGCTTTGACCCATCGGTCCAGCCTATCCAGATCTTTCTGCAGAGCCTTCCTACCCTCAAGCAGATCAAACTTCGCACCTAAGTTGGTGTTGTCTGCAAACTTACTGAGGGTGCACTCAATCCCACCATCTAGATCACTGATAAAGATATTACAGAGAACTGGCCCCAGTACTGAGCCCAGGGGGACCCACTTGTGACCAGTCTGTAACTGGATTTAACACCATTCACCACAGCTCTCTGGGGCCAGCCACCAAGACAGCAGTCTTCTTGAGTGGCCTGCTCCTACTTCCAAAGGTCATAAATTCTCTTTTTCTTTCTGAGCTGTAGCAAAACCTCTCTGTTCAGACAGGTTGGTCTTCTTCCCCATCAGCTCATCTTTTGATGCATGTATCTTCCTTGGGTCCATTCTTTATATTTTCTGAGTATTTCAGCAGCTGGATTCAGAAGGCACGGACCATCTTTTCATTGCCTAACTTCTCACAACGGTTATTGGTGCCCTGACACATAGTCTGTCAGCCTCAAACTGCCTCAAACCACCTCAGACTGAATCTTTAGCCTTCAGCAGGTTTTATTTCCAATATTATATTTTCTCCATTTCCTCATCCCCCACAATATGTCCACAACTTTTTCTTCTGCTCTGTCACTCCGATCTCCATCTTCAGCACCTCTGTCTTCACCCAGCTCCTCTCAGTTTAGGATGTTCAATAGCATTAACACACATTCTTCTTTTCCTTCTGCGTCATTAAGGAAGACGTTACTTACAATAGAAATTGGCTTACCATCTTGCTTTGCTAAAACTATCACCCTTAGTCCTAACCTTTTACATTCTTCATTTCATTTTCAATCCCAAGAGAGCTCACATTCAGGCTTATCTGAATTCTTTTTGGGTGTGGGATTTTGAGACACTGTTTTTCATGCTCAGTGTTTAATGAAACAATTTGCCATAACTCAATAGTGTAATAAACTAGATCAACTGCTTTGTTTTCAATTATTATTATAGAAATCCTGTGGGGGAAAAAATAATACAGCAAGATTTATTTTTTATAAATGTATTCAGTTTCTTCCTCATTCTTCTGGACACCAAAACATTTTCTCTGTTAGGCTAGTTACCTATTCCTCTATTAGGCTGGAATACTTCCATCAAAGTAAATAAAACTATGCCAACTTTGCATGAAAAATTTTGTCAAAGTTTCCTCTTCTTTATAGCCAAGGATTTCTAGATACAATATTCAGCTCTGTTCAACCTCCTTTATATGACCTTAACCATTTTTTTCCGTTATTTTCCATATTGACATTTTCTTGTTTTGGAGTTTGGCTACACATTTTGATACATCCTGTATCTCTTTTGCAATAATATTGACACTTGTGTTAGATACACAGAAGCACTAACAAATTTTTTAAAATACTAATTTTCCTCCTTCCTGTGTAAACTCACTGTTCTGAAATGCAAAACAGCTTTGCTATCATGAAGGTATGTTATGAGGAAAAATATGCTACTGTAAACTAAAATCTCAGACAGAGTGCTAGTGAAGAACATACCAGTAGACAGCCTCATAGACGTAATTTATTTCTTTCTCCCTTCTATTACCCTATTGAAAATTATTATACTTCAGCTGTGGTTATATTACTGTTGTTAACACATGAAATGCCACTTTTCATCATTCTATATTTTGTCCTTCACAGACTCAGGATGGTCTGTTATCCTAGAATAAATCACTGAAATAAGAAACAAAAGAAGATAACATTTAGGGAATACAATCAATCACAGTACAATACATCACTATAAGAAATAAAATCTTCTCCTTTGTGCCATGTAGGTCATGTATGACTGCAAAATACACACACTGTAACAGTTGTGATTTTTTAGTTTATTCTTGATAGGATAATAAGTTTGTGTGCTTTTTCCTGGTGCTTTTTCTTGCATTTTAACCAGCCATTACAAGTCTTCTAAATTCTTGTCTTCAAAGTGTCAATTACCCTTGAACCCATAAATACAAAGAAATCTTCCAAACTTGAATCAAATCCAGACTAGATGTGTTTCAGTAAATTAAGCTATAATTGCTCTGATTCAAAACACACCTTTTGGGAGCTGTACATTAATCTCAGAACAAAAGCTCTCCTCTTCATCTGATATTTGCATAAATCCTTCAAAAGGTGACTGAACAGGTGACCTCACCTCAGGAAGAAGAAACTACTCAGAACCTTCCAAGCCCCTTCTCAGAGGAGAGTTTTTATCCAGAAGAGCAAGAGAAAGAGATGATACACACAGCCATAAACTAAATCAAGTATATGACTTTTAAGCAACTAAAACAGATGTTAAAAATATATACATATATTTTAAGTTTAATTTTGTCTGTCCATAAAATTTTAATGTGTATGCCATGGAGTTTATGAGTTGATACTTCTTGCCATCAAGTCACATTGTGGAATATGCCTTATTCCCATGCATCATTTGAAAAATAACCCTAATTCATAGAAAAACAATCAATTAACATGAAGCCTGCTCCGCAATGAACTAATGGCAAGCCTACAAGACTTGCCAGCCTCTGGCCTTCCCATTAAGAGCAACATTCCAAAGGCATTCCTGCACTTTGTGCTGCAAACATCACTGGACTTGCAGAAGACTTTCTAGACTTTATATCAGCCAGCAGAAGAAAGACCACCAACAATCTGTTCTGCCTGTGTGAAACCAATGACATAAACCAGTTATTTTTACTTCAACAGCTGCAGCCCAGACAGTCTCTGACAAATTTCTCCACATTTCTCTTCTGGTTTTGTGGTAATAAGATCAAAGCCCTGACCTTACCAACATCAGCAGTCCTTTTATTTTCAAACCAGGTTAAAAATAATGAGGTACCTTCATGTTCTTCCAGGCATTTATTTTTTTTTTCTCTGAAAAAAACACTTTTCTATTTTGTAGAATATCTGTTCCCTCTTTCCAGATGAAAGACTAAAATGCAGATTGACTCTAGAGTGAGATGTGAGAACAATAAAAAACACCAACTAAACTAATTAGTAAACTAACAATCCACCTCATCCCCTTATTTGATCACTGCTGGTGTTTGCCATGTGAACAGGTTCCTTCATGGAGACCAAATCTAAGGAAGCCTGATATCACTCAGGTTTGTGCTTAATGACACTTATGTCCTCTTGCTGACTTCTTTCTTTAGAAAATGTCCCCATTCATCTCCCAAAACTGAAGAAGCAAAAGATGCCTTAAGCTGTAGCTGCTTACAAGGTTTGGGAGCAGAGCCATTGGACCATCACACTTCATGGGGAAGTGGGCTTGTCAGAGTAGATGATAATCATGCCCACACAGGATTCGAGTCCCCTTCCCAGAGTCACAGTTTTGACAACAATTTAGACTGTCAAATTAGTGATGGCTATGCCCTCTGCCAGACTGGTGAATTAGCCAGAAGGTGTCAAGGCTAGTCAAAAGTGACAAGGCAAGCAAACATCCGTGTGTGCAACTGTGTAAGTCATTGCCTTGGCATAACAGGCTAAAAATCTCAAAATTTGCAGAGGAAAATTTCACCAGAGAGAAAACAGTTCAGTCTATATATAATCTACAGAGAGAGAACATAAACTTTACATATTTATGTATCAAAGAAAATGAAGTGATAATTCAGACATGATTATTTCACACGCCCTTGAGGAATGGATGCAAAGCATTCTCTCTGTGAGTGATGAACACTGTGGCAAGACACAAAGGTTATGGACTGAAGCTAGGACTATTATGTTGGAAATAAAATGCAGCATTTAAGCAGTGATAAATAGCTTAAAAACAGCAATTGACATAACACTCAGAGCAGATGCAGTGCTGAGAAGACAAATTCTCTAACATAGCTTTAAACCAAGAATCATTACTGTTCCCAAGGCCAGCTGTGGGAATTACTGGGTATGCATGACCTTCCATGTTATGCTAAATGCTCATTTTGACTATAATGAGGCTGTATTTTGGCCATCACATCTAGAAATACAAAAAACAGAAATACAATTTATTTCTCTCTAAGAGCTCATATTCACAAGGGATTCTGTGTCATTGCACTTTTCCATGTAAACATCCAAGGCTTTAAATGGTGCCAACACAAAGCCAGTTTACCCTACTTTGACCTTACAGTGGTTCAAAATTCTCCTGCAGTGGCCATAGTCAAAGGCACTCTGACTACAAACTCAAAGCACTTTGAGAATCTGTGTGCATATCCTCTTCTTTTTCCTACAAGGAACCTAAGGAACGAGGGATATAGGAAATTTATCCAAAGATCCCCCACAGATCAGTAGTGGAGTTGAGGATTAGTCATGTTCTCTGGGACATTCTCTGGAATTCCTTAGACCTTCTGTCCCTGATGGTAGCTCTGGGAGAGTACCAAAGACCTTAATGTCCATGCTGCGATAC
Organism: Oxyura jamaicensis; assembly: GCF_011077185.1. Classification (NCBI taxonomy): domain Eukaryota; kingdom Metazoa; phylum Chordata; class Aves; order Anseriformes; family Anatidae; genus Oxyura; species Oxyura jamaicensis. The sequence continues at coordinate 194,183,882 of NC_048893.1, read as the reverse complement.
TCCCCAGCTTTTGGCAGCAGTATCATCTTTTAACACTGCCCTAAGGCTACTTCTCAATGGCTTCTTTACACATACCCCAAAAGTCTTCTGACTGGGGCCTTATTGCAAACAATCCAGAGCTGCTCTCTGCCCTGTCAGCATAAAAGTGCTTTAGCTGTCACAGCTGGGGATCAATATTAAACATGACACTATTCAACATTTTCAACAATGATCTAAAAGTAAATATCAAATCACTGCAGATAATTTTCATGAAGTTGATGGTGGAAAACAAACAAACAAAAAAAAAAATCGGGGTGGAAAACAGTAGTGGAGACAGGGCATCACTTAGAGCATCTGCTCTGGGTGTCCCTGCTTTGTCAGGTTGTTAGATCAGAAGGCCTCCTCCAGAGGTGCCTTCCAACCTCAGCCATTCTGTGACTATGTGAGGTGAGTGCAAACTCGTATGTCTGAGAAAAGGAAATGCAGTGATGCACCAAAGGGAAATAGTACAATCCATGAGGGTTAGAGAGGACAGTTCAATGTGAGCACACACCACAGATCTGTTGTGAAAAACTGAAAAGAAAGAAAGAAAAAAAAAAAAAAAGATCACGAAAGGTTATTCTTCATTGAGAGACTTGAGAGTTCAATCTGTTTTCAAAAATAATCAATAAACCATTTGATTCAAATGTAGTAATACTGCTTTAGGAGAAAATACCATGTCTTAAGTCCTGAATGGCTCTTTAGTATAGCAGGGAAAAAGAAAGGAAAAACAAAACAACAACAAAAAGATTCCTGGAAGCACAAAGGAGACAAACAAAAATATGAAGCACTGCCAAAATCCTAGCAGTGAGGGAGACTAAAGTCTTGAACAAAGTACCACAGGAAATATTGAATTTTCATCCTTTTGATGTTCTCACATAATGACTGATGCCTTTTTATTTAAGGGCTGAGGTTACTGGATGTCAAGTAACACTCTGTAGTGCATGAGCCTCAGGTATGCTGATCTGATCCATTTCTCATCTCTCAGCTCAATGAATATGTGAATATTGTTGCCTTTACACTTTCATAGCTGCTCCTTTTCTTGTTTCATTCTCTAGCCAAACTGAGAACTCCAAAACCTTTGGCCTAGCCTTACTATGAGCAGTGTTTATTTTATCAATGCACATCTATTTCTGCTGCAACAGTGAAGTTCTCCAGTAATGAACAAAAGAAAGAGGCTTAGTTCCTTAATTCTACTCCTGGTCTAAACACTTTTCCACATTTTTTTCAAATACCAGTTAAAGTCTACAAATTATGAAGTGAAATCAAATAAACAGAGGTTTATTTTGTATATTTATACAGCATTTTCCCAAATATATTCCACAGTTTAGTTGTTGTTGTTTGTGTGTTTTTTTTTTGTTTGTTTTGTTTTGTTGGGAGGCTTATTGCCTGGGAGGCTTTACAGTAGCATGTCATTATCCTGAACTGAATTATTTCTTGCAGGTATTTGTATGTAAAGGTATTATAATACCAATCAAATAGACTTAACAGAAGCATTACAAAAAAAAAAAAAAAAAAAAAAAAAAAAAAAAAAAAAGTTCAATTTTTCAAGCTGAAGGTAATGCAGTTATTACAGGGGAAGCTGAAATCTGAATGCGTTCCTCTTTCTCAAGCTCCAATTAAAGACACGATTTAAAAGGCAGATGATAGCAGCAGTGCTCAGTGAGTTGCTGGGAGATTCACAATCAGAGAGGTGGAAAAAGAAAGTTGAACTCAAAAGCAGAATATATTCCCAAAGAATGACTCAACCAACCTTAATCAGGAGCAGCTGACAGAAGAAGGTATAGTCTGAATAAGAGCTTCTGAACTTCCAGCTTCCAGATACATAATACTAAAATAGTCAAAGTGGGGGTAAATAAAAGCAACATTTAACTGCTGGCATGGGTAAGCTAGATGCCTTAAGTCCCTTCTGTTTCTTCTTTCAAACAATATTTGGATACACACCAAGGAGCTCATCAAACTAGTCCTAAGCACGGTGTTTCCATCCCAATCCCATGGTATCAAGGCCCATTTCTATGCATCCCAGAGGTAAAATCTAGCTGAGCTGCTGTAGGACTGGGTAGGAAAGCAATACAGCATTCCCAAAGGAGCACGTGGGGGGATGTGTGGCACAGGAGCATATTACTAGTCTCAGGAGCAGAGATTAGTAGATCTTGTTGGAGACACTGGATTGCATAGGGTCATAAATTTATGTCCAATACTTTCTTAAACTGGGGCAGGAAAAAGCTCCACAAAAGCCTTCAAATGTCTCCAAGGTGACAGCAGAGTCCAGAAAAATGACCACACTAAACAGAAATGCAGTGTCCCCAAGCAACCTGTGTTCTTGCTAAGAATTAAGCCCTAAAAATAAGATTTAATTTAATGTGCAGGAAACAAGAAGAAATCCTGCCTAGGTGGAGAAAATAGAAGACAAAGCCTCTGCAGAGCACATAGCACAGGTGGAGGACAGCATACTAATGACATCATCGGGCACCTGTGTCTGCACTGAATTTTTGCCTGCACAATCCAGGCCCAGAAACTGTGCTTCTTGGGTACCCCATTTCTTGCTCCATAATTTCTTTCTCCTGTATTTAGGCCCTACTTTTTTCACACAAGAACTATTTCTTGTCAGGAGCGTAAGGCAAAACAAGCCATCAATGCATCATGGGAGCCACCTTTCTGCTAAGGAATTCGTAATACCCTATGTAGAGATTATGCTGAAAATACAGTTCTGAAGCAGCTGTATCCTAAACAGTTGAAGAAACCACAAAGGTGTAGACTTCTTGCCAAACAAGGCTAGGAATAGCCTTGTGGAAAGCCAGTTTTGAGAACCCAGTGAATGCATCTAAACAGTTATTACTCAGAGATAATTGCAAAATAAAAGAAAATTTAAATCACCCATATGTAATAAATTTACTTTGCTCAAAATTAATAGCTTAGGAGGCCATAAATATTTATGAGAAAGGAGAAAGAAAAATAGAAAAGAGAACAAGCAAAATTTGTAATTTGTTCTTTGGCAGTAATGGATAATTAAAAATATAACTGACTGCTTGTGAGTGTTACCCTTTTCTACCCAGATATTACCTTTCAGTTCCAGAGTCTTCTCTCCATGTCTCCCCAAAACACATAGCCAAGAAATTATATATTACATAGACTAGAAGATTTTTCAGTGTTCCAGCATTTGACCAATACTTCATGATCTGGAGTGTCCTGCAATATGCTGCAGGATAGCTTTCTTGATTTAAAATGTTTTAAAGCACAACGGGTCTAAACAAAGTACCTTTTTACCTGAGTACCTGTAAGTTGGAAAGATACAGTGCCCTTCTTGCATTATCTCTGTTCATTGCAATAAAACAAGGTGAAAAGTTCTGAGTCCTAGCTGGGATTATGAAGAATAATCAAACCAGCAGAAGGGGATGTTTGACACATGGAAACATCAGGTGATGATTCGTCAGGATGATCTAGCTGGAAGTTTTGTTTCCTAATACATGTACTTGCATCTGCCATATATGTTGTACAGAGGGAAAGAAAGAGAAAAGGACAGGCTGAGCTCTGGAGGTATTTGGTTCATATATGCTGAGGGCTGTGCTTGGAGCCCATGGTGTTGCAATGCACTGTTTTTGCAGTACAAGCTGAAGCATTCCTAGACATTTCAAAACTATAGTTAAGCCAGAGCTCTTCATATGGCTGAAAAGAGCACTGATTATTCTTGAGTTACGTAGACAGTAAGCCCACGTAACTGCTCATGTAATAATTCACAGGGAAAATCTGTTGTAAAAGGAAAAGCCTGTAGTTTACAGCAAAGATTGCCTGAAGTGAGCTTCACATATCTACATCTATGTATGTAGAGCACTGAATATCTGCCGTAATTATGTTCTGGATGATCCCTTCCTAATTAAAACTGTGTCAGCATGAGACAAAAATTTCAAAAGTAACTAGAGAACCTGAACATGTTGCTTGCATGCCTGACTTGAGATTTTGCAAAAAAAAAGAGCCTCTGTTTCAGACAGTTCTGGGTAATTGCCCTTTACCCTTGATCTTCTAATAGGAATATATTGTATTATTATTCTTAAGTGTCTTCCTTCAACAGCAAAGAAGGGAAGGAAGGAGAAAGATATTGGTTATTTTTAACTACTTAACTGCCACAGTAAGCCAAACCCTCACTGAAGCAAGTACAAATCTGAATCATTTCCTGCAATCACAGCATCCTGAAGATCCATTTTACACAGGTGCTTTCAAGATAATTCACAGGGAACTAAAGCTGTTTATAAGTGAGAATAGTGAAGATTTTAGAGGAGGTACAAATATCAACAACTTTTGCTGACATTGCAATATCTGTAATAGCTCACCTCTTTTTGAGTTGGACAACATTGCTTTCTCCAACAGTTCCAAAATTCATGCCTCTGTTCTGTACAAATATATATATATATATATAATTCAGGACAGTCGTTAGCTAGGCGATAATGGTCTCCACCAGGCACGGTGGGCTCTCCAGGAGGTCGGTACACACCCAGACCGACTACCCGTTAAAGAATGCAGCGGTTCAGGTCACCGGATGCAGGGAGTGTCAGAGCCTGCTGCTGCCATCGGCGGGAGGCAGAGACGCTGCGTGCATGAGGTGTGAGCAGGTGGATGACCTGATCCGCATGGTGGCGGAGCTCAAGGAGGAGGTGGAGAGGTTGAGGGCCATCAGGGAGTGTGAGCGGGAGATAGACTTGTGGAGTAACTCCCTGCAGGGCCTCAAGGAGAGGTACCAGGCTGAGACACCCCAAATGGGGGTGGAGCCCCTGCCTTGTCGCCGTCGGGCAGAGGGAGGGGATCTGGGAGTTGAGGAGGAATGGAGACAGGTCCCTGCTCGACATGGCAGGCGATGCCCTCCCCTTCCGGCCCCACCTTCCCAGGTGCCCTTACGCAACAGGTTTGAGGCCCTGGAGACTGAGAGATCAACAGCAACTGAGGAAGAGGTAGAAAGTGTTCCCAGGAGGATGCCTAGGGCGAGGAGGTCGACTCCACACCTCAGGACTGCCTCCATCAAGAAAGAAAGAAGGGTGATTGTTGTGGGAGACTCTATCCTTAGGGGAACAGAGGGCCCTATTTGTCGGCCTGACCCTACCCGTAGGGAAGTCTGCTGCCTCCCTGGGGCCAGGGTCAGGGACGTTGCCAGGAAGCTTCCCAACCTGGTTCGCCCCTCTGACTATTATCCTCTTCTGATAGTCCAGGCGGGCAGTGACGACATTGAAGACAGAAGCCTGAAGGCAATCAAAAGAGACTTTAGGGGGCTGGGACGGTTAGTGGACGGAGCGGGAGTGCAGGTAGTGCTTTCGTCCATCCCTACGGTGACAGGGAGGGGTACGGAGAGGACCAGGAAAGCCCACCTGTTAAACACGTGGCTCTGGGGCTGGTGCCAACGCAGAGATCTTGGGTTTTTCGACCATGGGGCAGTTTATTCAGCACCTGGTCTGATGGCCGTAGACGGGTCCCTATCCTTTAGGGGAAAAAGGATCCTTGGCCAGGAGCTGGCGGGGCTCATTGATAGGGCTTTAAACTAGGTAAGAAGGGGGATGGGGGTGAAGCAAGGATTGTTGGAGCTGTGCCAGGGGGAACAATAGCAAGGCCGGGGAATAAGGTAATGGCCCAGCTGAAGTGCATCTACACCAATGCATGCAGCATGGGTAACAAACAGGAGGAGCTGGAAGCCATCGTGCAGCGGGCAGGCTACGACTTGGTTGCCATCACGGAAACGTGGTGGGACCAGTCTCATGACTGGAGTGCTGCGATGCCTGGCTATAGGCTCTTCAGAAGGGACAGACAGCACAGAAGGGGTGGCGGTGTGGCTCTCTATATTAGAGAGTCTTTCGATGTTGTAGAACTCGAGGCTAGGAATGACAAGATCGAGTCCCTTTGGGTTAGGATCGGCAGGGACAACAAGGCTAGTGTCCTGGTCGGGGTCTGCTATAGACCGCCGAACCAGGATGAGGAGACAGATGAGGAGTTCTACAGGCAGCTGACAGAAGTTGCGAAATCTTCAGCGCTTGTACTCGTGGGGGACTTCAACTTCCCTGACATATCCTGGAAGCACAACACAGCCCAGAGAAAGCAGTCTAGGAGGTTTCTGGAGAAAGTGGAAGATAGCTTCCTGACGCAGCTGATTAGAGAGCCTACCAGGGGTGGTGCCCCGCTAGACCTTCTCTTTACAAACAGAGAAGGACTGGTGGAGGATGTGATTGTCGGGAGCTGTCTTGGGCAGAGTGACCACGAAATGGTTGAGTTCACTATTCTTGGCGAGGCCAGGAAGGGAACCAGTAAAACCACTGTACTGGACTTTCGGAGAGCTGACTTTGGGCTGCTCAGGACACTGGTTGGTAGAGTCCCTTGGGAGGCGGTTCTGAAGGGCAGAGGGGTCCAGGAAGGCTGGGCGCTCTTCAAGAGGCAAATCCTAATGGCGCAGGAGCGGTCTGTTCCCATGTGCCCAAAGATGAGCCAGCGGGGAAGAAGACCAGCCTGGCTGAACAGAGAACTGTGGCTTGAGCTTAGGAGAAAAAAGAGGGTTTATAATCTTTGGAAAAGTGGGCAGGCCACTAGGGAGGACTATAAGGATGTAGCGAGGCTGTGCAGGGACAAAATTAGGAAGGCCAAAGCTCATCTGGAGCTCAATCTGGCTACTGCCGTTAAAGATAACAAAAAACGCTTTTATAAATACATCAACACAAAAAGGAGGACAAAGGAGAATCTCCATCCTTTACTGGATGCAGGGGGAAACTTAGTTACAAGAGATGAGGAAAAGGCGGAGGTGCTCAATGCCTTCTTTGCCTCAGTCTTTAGCGGCAATACCGGTTGTTCTCTGGATTCCCAGTACCCTGAGCTGGTGGAAGGGGATGGGGAGCAGGATGTGGCCCTCACCATCCACGAAGAACTGGTTGGTGACCTGCTACGGCACTTGGATGTGCACAAGTCGATGGGGCCGGATGGGATCCACCCAAGGGTACTGAGAGAACTGGCAGAGGAGCTGGCCAAGCCACTATCCATCATTTATCAGCAGTCCTGGCTATTGGGGAAGGTCCCAGCTGACTGGCGGCTAGCGAATGTGACGCCCATCTACAAGAAGGGCCGGAGGGCTGACCCGGGGAACTACAGGCCTGTCAGTTTGACCTCAGTGCCAGGGAAGCTCATGGAGCAGATCCTCTTGGGAGTCATCATGCGGCACTTGAAGGGCAAGCAGCCGATCAGGCCCAGTCAGCATGGGTTTATGGAAGGCAGGTCCTGCTTGACGAACCTGATCTCCTTCTATGACAAAGTGTCGCGCTGGGTGGACGAGGAAAAGGCTGTGGATGTGGTCTACCTTGACTTCAGCAAGGCTTTTGACACCGTCTCCCACTGCATTCTCCTCAAGAAACTGGCTGCTCTTGGCTTGGACTGGCGCACGCTTCGTTGGGTTAGAAACTGGCTGGATAGCCGGGCCCAGAGAGTTGTGGTAAATGGAGTCAAATCCAGTTGGAGGCCAGTCACTAGTGGCGTCCCCCAGGGCTCGGTGCTGGGGCCGGTCCTCTTTAACATCTTCATCAATGATCTGGACGAGGGCATTGAGTGCACCCTCAGTAAGTTTGCAGATGACACCAAGTTAGGTGCGAGTGTCGATCTGCTCGAGGGTAGGAAGGCTCTGCAGGAGGATCTGGATAGGCTGCACCGATGGGCTGGGGTCAACTGCATGAAGTTTAACAAGGCCAAGTGCCGGGTCCTGCACCTGGGGCGTAATAACCCCAAGCAGAGCTACAGGCTGGGAGATGAGTGGTTGGAGAGCTGCCAGGCGGAGAAGGACCTGGGAGTGATAGTGGACAGTCGGCTGAATATGAGCCAGCAGTGTGCTCAGGTGGCCAAGAAGGCCAACGGCATCCTGGCTTGTATCAGAAATAGTGTGACCAGCAGGGCTAGGGAGGTGATCGTCCCCCTGTACTCGGCTCTGGTGAGGCTGCACCTCGAGTACTGTGTTCAGTTTTGGGCCCCTCGCTACAAGAAGGACATCGAGGTGCTTGAGCGGGTCCAAAGAAGGGCGACGAAGCTGGTGAGGGGCCTGGAGAACAAGTCCTACGAGGAGCGGCTGAAGGAGCTGGGCTTATTCAGCCTGGAGAAGAGGAGGCTCAGGGGCGACCTTATCGCTCTCTACAGATACCTTAAAGGAGGCTGTAGCGGGGTGGGGGTTGGCCTGTTCTCCCACGTGCCTGGTGACAGGACGAGGGGGAATGGGCTAAAGTTGCGCCAGGGGAGTTTTAGGTTAGATGTTAGGAAGAGCTTCTTTACTGAAAGGGTTGTGAGGCATTGGAACAGGCTGCCCAGGGAGGTGGTGGAGTCACCATCCCTGGAAGTCTTCAAAAGACGTTTAGATGTAGAGCTTAGGGATATGGTTTAGTGGGGACTGTTAGTGTTAGGTTAGAGGTTGGACTCGATGATCTTGAGGTCTCTTCCAACCTAGAAATTCTGTGTGTAAAGGTCACCCTGCTCTATTTTAATTAAGAAATGTAGCACTTACAATTTAACAATGGAAAACAGTTCCATATTATGAATAAAACATCTCCAATGTTAAGAACCAGGACTCTAATAAAATGTTTGACAAGCTTCTTGCTAACTACAGTATTACCTCCAAAACAAGAAAATGCCAGCATTTATCGGACAAAAGCATAGAGGCTGTAGATATCATCTGGCATTACATGCAATAGTCCAAGGCAAGACATGTTACATAAATAAAAAGTAACATGGCAGAAATACATTTATAAGGAGAAAAGATAATCAGCTGAACTGGCTAAAACTGATGAAATCATAAGATGTGTGCTGAATAGATAGGGAAGGAAATCACAGGAAGAACAAGAGCTTAACTGCTCAGTACAGATTTTTGTGGATGAAGCAAGATCCAAAATGCTGAACAAAAAGGGAAAATGAGTTTGCAGCAGCAAAACTGTGCATTCTGAGGCTGCAAATATATATATATATATGTATATATATATATATATATATATATGTAGTTGGGAAAGAAAGGGAGTCCAAAACCAGCTTGTAAATGCTGTTTTTCCAGAAGAGCTTTTCAGCTTCTAGCCCGGGTCTTCTCAGTTTTCTCAGCTGAATTTTGGCTGTGATATGTGTACTGGGAAGTTCCCCTGCGGCCCGTGGAGAGGCCCCTGGTGGAGCAGGCTGTCGCCCTGCAGCCCAGGGGTCCCCCATGGAGCAGATCTCCACGCTGCAGCCCGTGGAGGAGCCCCCGGGGGAGCAGGTGGAGGTGGCCTGGAGGAGGCTGCGGCCCATGGAGAGCCCCCGCAGGAGCAGGCCCCGGGCAGGAGCTGCAGCCTGTGGAGAGGAGCCCACGCAGGAGCAGGGGGTCTGGGGGGAGCTGCCGCCCGTGGGGGACCCGTGCTGGAGCAGTTTGCTCCTGGCAGATGGACCCCGTGGGACGGAGCCATGTGGGAGCAGTTCCTGAAGAGCTGCAGCCTGTGGGCAGCCCCCCCAGGCTCAGCTGGGGAAGGACGGCATCCCGTGGGAGGGACCCCACAGGGAGCAGGGGCAGAGAGGGACCCTGAAGGAGCGGCGGAGACGAAGTGTCAGGGACTGACCGCAGCCCCCATTCGCTGTTCGAGGGGGAGGTGGAAGAAGGTGGTTGGGGGGAAGGTGTTTTTAGTTTGCTTCTAGTTTCTCACTGCTCTAGTCTGTTAGTAATAGGCAATACGTTGTATTAATCTCCCTTATGCTGAGTCTGTTTTGCCAATGACAGTAATTATTGAGTGTTCTCTTTGTCCTTATCTCAACCCTTGAGCCCTTTTCATCATATTTTCTTCCCTTTTCCATTGAGGAGGGGGAGTGAGACAGTGGTTGTGGTGGAGCTCAGCTGCCCAGATGGCTAAAACCACCACATTATGGCCTGTGCTGTTCCTATTCTTCTACCTCCCTAGACCAAATTGTGTGTTTTCCAGGACAGAGGCATGGTCAAGTTTGGTATTTTAAGGAGAGTTTATGGGAGTGCACCTGAGACACTTCTTGGGCGATTGATTTCTCATCTCTCACAGAGTCCTCAGCTTAAGAACTCCAGGCTGTCCAAGCCAAACTTTCTATTAGTGTCTCAGTTCAGGCTATTTCAGGGCATGCCAGGATGTTATCTTTCCTGTCCAGTGCCTTGTGCAACACTTTAGGACTTGGTAGGACACTTCGTACCTATGCTGTTGGCAAAAAATAGTTTAGTTGTGAATACAGGGAAATACAGGGAAAAGATAATTTGGCATGTATCTATGTGTGTTGGGGGGGGATATGCAAAACTGAGCTTCGAAGCAGAAGTCTGCAACTTGATTGCTGCAAGTTGGCTGGATATAAATCTTGATAACAGATAAGATAACAGAAGAAGGTGAAGACCCTGGCAGGAAAAAGGATCCTGAAGGTGAAAATCCTGAAGATGGAGTAAATGCAAGGAGGCAAACACTGGGGATTGCTTAGGGACCTCAGCCATTAATGCCAGAGAGTGAGAGCACTGATCAATGAGATGCTGTTCTCATGATTTTTGCAACACCATTGTTAATATAATCTTTGGCACCACTGTAACAGAAAGGGTACATGTGTTTCAGGACCACAAGAACAATTGAACATACCCTGTTTCTTAGATAGCTCCACCAAATGTGAGCACATTCTCTTATTAGCATCACTGCCAAATGAGTCCTTGAACTTCCTCTGATTCTCATCTTCTAAAATCAGCTGTGCTAACTGAGTTCAACAAAATACACAGAAACTTGAGATTCTGGAAGACATTTAATTCAGATATTTTCTTGTGATATATAGGTGTTTTGAATGAACAAAGCAGAGCATAAATAACAGCACACAGCAGGATGACAAGGAGCGTGACAGTTTAAAATTGAGAGCCAGGGACAGAGCAAGCCTTGCATTTTAAACCAGGAAATAGCACTGGATGCAGGCATAGCAGTGACTTGCAATAAAATTGCTTTGACAGGAAGATAATGTAGAAAATTAATAAATACATATGAAAGATATATATACATACATATATATAAACATCTATAAATTAAACTCATAGAACCAGAGAACATCCCAAGTTGGAAGGGGCCCACAAGGATCATCAAGGCAACTCCTGTCTCCACATAGCATCACCCAAAAATCAGACCCTGATTGTCTGAGAGCATTGTCCAAACACTTCATGAACTTTGGCAGGCTCAGTGCCATGACCAGTGCCCTGGGGAGCCTGTCCCAGTGCCTGACCACCCTCTGGGTGCAGAACCTTTCCCTAACACCCAGCCTGACCCTCCCCTGTCCCAGCTCCATGCCGTTCCCTCGGGTCCTGTTGCTGTCCCCACAGAGCAGAGCTCAGCGCCTGCCCCTCCGCTCCCCTCGTGAGGGAGCTGCAGGCCGCCATGAGGCCTCCCCTCAGCCTGCTCTGCTCCGGGACTGAACAAACCAAGGGACCTCAGCTGCTCCTCATATGTCTTGTCCTTCACCATCTTCGTAGCCCTTCTTTGGACATACTTTAATAGTTTTACGTCTTTCTCATATTGTGGCACCCAAAGCTATGCACAGTGCTTGAGGTGAGGCCACACCAGTTCAGAGCAGAGTAGGACAGTTCCTTCCCTTGACCAGCTAGCAACACCGTGCTTCATGCACCCCAGAATAAGGTTGGTCCTCCTGGCTGCCAGGGCACAATGTTGACTCATTTTCAACTTGCCATTGTCCAGAACCGCCAGATCCCTTTCTGTGGGGCTGTTCTCCAACCTCTTGTCCCCCAGTCTACATACAACCAGCATTGCCCCGTGCCAGGTGCATAATCTGGCACTTGCTCTTGTTCAGCTTCATGATATTGGTGACTGTCCAGCTTTCTAATTTGTCAAGATCTCTCCACAAGGCGTCTCTACCCTTGGAAGAGTCAACAGCTTCTCCTAATTTAGTATTGTCTGCAAACTTACTTCATAAACCTTCAAGTCCTGCGTCCAAGTTATTTATGAAAACATTAAAAAGAACTGGACCTAAAATGGAACCCTGAGGAACTGCACCAGTGATGGGCTGACAGCTTGATGTGACCCCATTTACCATAGCCCTTTCAGCCTGACCCATTAGCCAATTGTTCACCCATCATGTTTTGCAACTGTCTAGCTGTATGTTGGACATTTTGTCCAGAAGGATACTTTGAGAAACGGTATTAAAAGCTTTGCTGAAATCCAAAAAGACTACATCAACTGGCTTCCTTGGTCAACCAGGTGAGTGGCCTTGTCATAAAAGTAAATTAAGTTCTTTAAACAGGACTTTCCCCTTGTGAACCCATGTTGCCTTAACCTTTCATGCAAGCCAACAGGAGTGCAGCAAGAACAGTAGCAATATAGAACTTTGAATAGCAGAGTATTCAAGCTAAAAAATAATAACATAAGGGATTGCTAATTGACAGTTGAAGCACCATGATGGGAAATCACATAAGTATCTGTGGACTCATCAGACTCAGGAGTGCAAGTTCTCTTATGCAGTAACTCTGCAGTGATAGCTTATGCACCACCTGCTCTGATAGAAGCTTGGGATAGCAAAGAGATGACAAGTGAGAGAGAAAAGCAAGTACCTGAATCTGATCCATGCAAATATTTTGAGAAGTCTGATAGAAGTTATAGAGATGAAAGTAGAGTAGTCCTGGTGTTATAAAATCTAATGCATACACAGGAAAACCTACATACAGGTACCCTTTCAAGTGTGGTTTGTAAGACTGATGAGATGAAGGAGGTCAAACTCTTCCTTGGCAGACTTATTCCCTACATACAGCTGCATCATATTTAATCATTTCAGTGACAGTAAGTCTGCTGAGGCCAGGCTGACATCCTCCAGAGTCTGCCCAGTTATGGGAACAGGCTGATCCTGTCCCTCATGACCAAGAGAGTTGCTCCACTAATTTGCATTAACATGAACTCATTAACATCAATAGTGTCACGGGCTTTGAAGAAGATGGTGTAGCACAAACAATGCTAAGAGACTACCTAATCCTCACAAGTTTATTAACCATGATGAAGTTTGAAAAGCAGGGAACTGGGCTTGGTTTCCCAGGACTCTTTGGTTTCTCAGGTTTGGCAGTTGGAAACAACAACAACAAAAACAAACTGTTCTGTTCTGCAAAGCAAATATACAAGATATGAAGAACCAGATATAAAAGAACCAATAAACTCTGAACATTCAAATGCATTTTTATGCCAACATTTAGTGGAAAAAGATAGTTTTAAAATATGTTTTATTTGAACTTTGAGGTGCTTGCAATACCATTTCAGAAAGCTGCTAGAATGCAGAACAATCAGTTTTCCCTAAGCATCTGTGCACCAAGCATTTAAAAAGGCAAATATATATAGGGGTGCTCCCAAAATAGCACTTTGTTACTGTGTGCATGTGCTAAAACAGAGCTGAAAGGAGTTAATTGGCTTCAGTAATTTGAATTCATGCCTTCATAAACAGATTAATCAGGCCAGTAGTTAAAGATTGTGCTTGCCCTGCTTGCTGAGCACAAGAGCAGGTATGTGTGCAGTACCATGATACCACCCCTGTGTGAGCATTAAAGGAGAGTCACTTTTGTCATCCGACCTGGAAAAAATGGGCCTGACTCTGTTCCCCCTCCAGCTGCTGCTGCTGAAAGACTGTTAGTGGGGGAAAAAATAGAAATACATACATAGCTATGTGCGTATATATGTACATATAGCTACATATATGCACAATATGGACCTTTCCAGCTGCTGGTATTAGACACTCAGTTTCCAGCTGCTGACACCCAAGAAAACAGCTAGAAATGGAGTTCAGTGAGATGGAAGGACAGGCTGATCAGGCACTGGGCATGGAAAAGTAATTGTCCATCCCTTGCTTATATGTGACCAGTTCCTTGTACCTGCATATCCCTCTCTTTTTTTCTTTTTCAAACTGAACATGGATGTCTAGATCATAGAACCATAGACTGGTTTGGATTGGAAGGGACCTTAAAAGACCATAAACTCAGAGGATTTTCATATCTTGGATACTAGAGTTAGTAAATACTGATTTTCATCTTAATAAATCACTCTTGAAAAAATTAAATCTGCATTCTTGGATTCACCTCTTTTTTTACACTTGTGAAGCAGCGGTTTTGTCTAACATACCTGAGACATAAAAAATAGTCCAAAATGTGAGTTGGTGGCTGTAATGTGCATTTCTTAGAAACTGTTAGTTCTCTTCATCTTAGAGGATAATAAGGGAATTTATTGTTCTCAATAACTAGTCATCTAGGGCCAATTTTTAAAGAAATAAACAGACACAATTATTGTAAGTGCATATAAAACTTAACTGAAAACTCAGGCTAAAAGGACCTGGACTCTCAGAAGTAGGAGTGTTGCTGAAAGTCATCTTCAAGACGTACACATCTCTAACAGCTAGACCCAGGAGAGAATTTGAGCATACGTGTGCTTTTGCTTATCCTTTAGGGAGATGGATTCAAATTCTTCCTCATTGCAGGGAGTCTGAAATCTGTCTGTCCAGTCTCTCAGAATATTCTAGGTGTCTTACTCATAAAACAGTTGTGGGGTTTTTTTGATGGGTGACTCCCAGGGACATTTGTACACTGTTTCTGTTTAAATTGTGTTTATTCAGGCAAGTCGGTAATAGGTCAAATGATTCTGGAAGCCTAACTGAACACACCTTTAAAATGCCTTGTTATGTAATGGGGAACATAAGTACATCTGCAAAATCAGATCTCCAAATTTGAATCTGGCAATTGGAGAGCACATGAAAGCTTGTACTTCTGGTTTTGTTTCCAACCAGTAATTTCAATTTTAGTTAGAAAATTCAGAACTTTCAGATTGATTTCTTCCATACCTAATTATTCAGAACTCAGTACTTAAGCAAGGTTAATACTTAAGCAAGGTTAATACTTCAGTTAAAGCCAAGTACATACCCAACTATGATAAGGGTTTGTCCTTTTTTTTTTTTTTTTTTTTTTCAAAAAAAAAAAAAGGCTTTTTCTTTGCAGTTTTCAGAAGTGAACTAAAATTTCAGTGGAAACTCCTGGCTGCCCTTCTCCATTTAGGAATTATCTCATTTACTAAAGTACCTCTGAAAAGATGCAGAAATCTTACTTTAAGTGTGCTCTCATGAACAACCTTGGAGTGGAAGTGGGATTATTAATAAGTGCCCCCAAGACTTTGAAGTGAGATTTATTATCAATGAAACTTCACCTCTTGAGCATGTCTGACAGACCCATGTCAATTGCTTGCGTTTCCTTGGTAATTTCAAAATAAAACAAAGGTAAATTCTGCATTAAGGCAGCTATTTCTTCTAGTGAGGTAATGTGGTGATATCCAGGAAAAGAGTTAATAAGCAGAAGATTATTATTGTTGTCTTTATTGATACAGAAGATTTAAGTTACAGAACATTAGGTGAAGCCACCTTCTTCCTCACCCGATATTTGAAGATGAACAGTTACAGACAAGAAAATGATCCAGTTACTTATAGCGCAGCTAATGATTACATTACAATGGTTAACAATATCATGCTGTAAAATATAAGTGCATGTTCAGTATATAAATACAATAGCTTTCTGTTCCTTGTCAAGAACATAAGCCAATCACATTCTTCAGTTTAATTTACCTTGTGCTAAAGTACATTTCCTTCTTAAATATATATTAATGTAAACCAACCCATTAAATCTGGAGTTCCACTCCTTGCATCTTAACTTGAACTTTCTATTACAGTACTGTAAAAGCTGAATGAACACTCTTAGTATTCAGAAGAGGTTTCTGTCAGATTTCCCATCTTTTAAATCTTTGGCAATGTTTCACAGGAACACTCTTATTATTCAGACGTAGTAGTTCTTTTCTAGTTCTATTAGTGACATTTTAATCGCATCCAGAGCAAGATACTCTGATTCCTCACTCCTTCTATTTGAAAGAGCAGGCCACACAAAGCCCTGTATGAGTGTTAAAATAATGAAAATCCTACACTGTAGGAGAAAACCAACATTGTATAAAATATATTAATAAACATTTTAAAGATGCAAAAGATACACAATTAGATATGGCAACAGTGACCCACTGCATAAAAACACTACTTCATACCTGGCCAATCAATGGCAATACCTCTGTCTGAAAATCTGCCCCTTGACAGACTGCTCCCCTGCCAGACATGGTAGTAAGATCTGTACGGCTTTGTATTCAGGCCAGCTTATCCAAAGTTTGATGGCTCAGATTAGATTCCTCAAACCTATCAAGCTTCTAAACAGGCGGCCTGAATTTCCAAAAGCTGCTGCGTTCATCTGTGCTATAGGGACCCATCTCAGCAAATCTTCATGTCCTTATTCCCTTGCACCTGTCAAAAATTACCACCAGTCTCTGAGTTGGTCAACTTCTTCTGCACCCTGGCAGGACTTTCTCAGAGGTGTTCACTAGGACACAATCACTGAAGAACAGATGATATGAATGGACTTGAAAATCCCTTATTTTCCAAACACATGTGGGTAGACAGATGCAAATCAGGAAAAATAGCTTTAATTTAAACACTATTGGTCCCATTAAACATGTTCCATGCAGAAATATTTAGTATCAAGTGACACATGTTGCACAGAAACACAGTCTATCAGTGTATGGTTTAGGAACACAGCAGGTTTATTACCAAGCAGACTGAAATATTTATCTTCAATATGTTTCAAAACAGCTTAAAAAAGCCTTGAAGACAAAAAGCTGAAGTTACCTTTTGCCTCTCTGTTAAATTACCTGTGTTTGCTCCTCAGCGGCACTTTCATACATAAGGTTAATACCATAGCATTAAACCAGCTGAGACTCAGCCCTTCAAAGTGCCTGGGAAGTATTTAACTTAACACTAAAATAAAAATAAGAACATTGCTCAGAACTACTGCTTGAACAAGGACACACAGCTCAAACTACATGCTGTAACAAATCCCTATCAGAAATGCCTTCAGTGGAGACGAAAGTGCTCATATACAGTCACCGCATGGCAGATGACGGGAGAAATATTCTGAAGAGAAAATATAAATATAGATATATCTAGCTCTATATTATTTTAGCACTGTAATGCAAAATGTTAGATTACCAAAGGGTAAATTTCTGAGGAATATACAGAAAGCAACCAAAATATTACATAAATTCTTAATTTGTATGAATATAATAAAGAGGTTTTGGCATACCATATGTCTTGGAGGAACATTATAGTTAAATATATTCCTTAGAAAAAGGAATTTCTTCATAACAGAAAGGACTATGATAAATACAGTTCTATTATTTTACAAAATATAGAGTGTTTTTAGGAAACAAGACCAAAAATATAGCTTTGGCATTTGGAGTGAAAAGTCACCTTTGCAGTGTGAGCCAGAAAGTCAAATATGAGCCCTGAAAATCAGGATTCTGGCTGGGGACTCAGCACGCTTGCTTGCTGAACAGAACTCGTTTCTACCCAATTACCAACTTATCAACATGTTCTTTTTTCCTTCCAAAATGGACAAAAGAAGTAAAAATTAGTAAAGGGCATGTTAGATCCTATTTAAGGCAGAACATAAGCATGCAAAAATAATTGTTATATGCTCCAGTAGAAATATAGTTAGTCTACAGACTTAGCAATATGTACACAGCAATATGTAAAGGGAAAAAAAAATACCATTTTATACATTTGTACATTTGAAATTAAGGATAAAGTAACAGTGTAAAAAATGGGTTAGGGCAGCAGTTACCAAAATGTACAAAAATAAACTACTCATATCATCTTTTGTGGTGTTGGATTTTTTTGCTTCATTAAAGAAAGTAATATTGCTCTAATAAACAACATTTTGTAACATTTCCTTCAAAATACAAAGGAGATAAATAATTACTTGCTAAAAATATATCATTTTCACATGTATGCCCTATATCTCATACAAGCTGTACCTTTCTACAGTACCAGCAGTCGAAAGCAAGTCCTGAGACAACCCACACCTTCAGACAGCCTGCAGGCAGGTGGGCACTCTAGGGAAAATAGGCTTCAAAGCAGAAACCCTCTGTGCCCCCCTGCAACTCACAGTGCTGTGAATTACAAGTTCCTTCACAGATAACCCACAGCTTATATGTGTGAAAGTATGGTGTAAGCTCCATTCTAGAAACTAGTGTTTCATCCTTTTCTTTCTCAAAAAGAAGTTACCATCATGAAACCTGAAGCTGCTCGGGACTGCCCTACCCCCGTGGCTCTGCAGAGCTCCATGGATGCCATTTTCCTCTTTTGCTCTAATAAAGGATGCAGCCTTTACCTCTAAGCCTTGCCCCTCTGTCTCACTTGTCCATTTTTCAGCTTGAATGTTCAAACTGTCAGCATGAAAAAGTGCCTTTATGCTTACTGTCAGGTAACCCACCAACCACAGGTCTGCCATACTAGCCTGTGCTAAGAGGGTTTGGTGCTTCCAGTTGCTTGAAGAGCTCCCCTTGGAGCCAATGTGGAAAGACTGCGCAAGAGCGACTGTCATTCTGCACAACACTCTGTGATTCCAGACAATCCGGCTCCCGGGGACCAGAGCTACACAACAGTAACCACCTGAAAGTTTTGCCAAGGCAAACGTCAAAGTCCCCAGAATGGAAATAAAAAACACAGGTCTTCATTTCTAACACTAGTGTCCCTGGTTCACTGGGGTGCATCCCGCTAGAGACAACCAAGAGAAGGTCTGTGCATCACTGAACTCCCACACGAGCCCTTAAAACAGAGCTGGAGAGAAAACAGTAGTGCCTAGACTTTGTGTAGAGATATGATGGACGGACTGACTTCCACCTTTTCTGAGGAGGAAAGCATCTTGACTTCCTTAGGAAAACCCTTCTTCTGTTTTGCAAATAATCTAAGATCACATTACCTTCCTGTATCATTGTATGTATTTTAAATCCTGACACCAATTCAGTTTTTCACTAGATGAGCACAGAAGATTGAGAGCAAAGGGGTAAATTCAGGTAGCAGATCTGAAGTAATGAGAGAAAGAACAAACAACAGAGTGAGAAAGGGCTGCATGCAATTTTTCGATAATTCATTTAAAATCCACTGGAATTTGTCCCATGTGCAGGTCTGCCATCCATCTTGGATTCTCATTAAGGAACAAAATAGTTCATGGCGTATGGTCGTTACTTTTAGCCAACCACCAAGTTTGTAGCATTCAAATCAGCAGAGATGCTCTCCGTTGTGTTAGTTAGAACCAAGGATGCAGGGTAAACGATTTCTTCAACCGTCACATACGTCCCTGTTAAAAAGCCAACGACTCCAATGACAGCTATGAAAAGGTCTTTGAATATCGTCCACAAACTTATGTTTTCCTTGTAGAAAGTGAGGATTTCAACCAGCGGTGGCAGAATCAGTGCCAGAGTGCTGCTGCTGACAGCTCCAACAAAAGAAATCACCAGGTCCAGGCGAGGGATCAGAACTGCTACAGCACCTAAAACACAAGGAGAACAATATTGGCTGTAGATTCAACATCCTGCATAGATTAATGTATGTGTTTGTGAGTAAGGTACATTTTCATGTTCATGGGAGATACTCAGTTTTGATTTTTAATTTCTGTATGAGTTGGCATATCTCTAAGTTAAAGTTTTCTTGTACTTACATGGCAAGTAAACTCAGCCTGCAAATTACAGAGAAATATGAAATTGTACAGAGACATTTTTACTTTTTAAAGTTTTTTTAAGCCAAAATAATACAGTTCAGGCAGAACAGTGGAAGGAGATGGTGCATGGTGCTCAGGATAATAGTAAAAAAAAAAAAAAATCACTATTAATAACACGAAATGACATTCAGTTCTCCAAAATGGACACAAAACCTACTGGCCACTCGGCAATTTCAAACATTTCCATCACTTATCTACAGACTTGTCTCTTGAAAAATCTTGGTCTATACAACTGCATTCAGTGTAAGAAATGCCACTGTACCAGTTGCCTGGTTAGCTAAATAAGAACTTATTTCTGCCAAGATACAAGTCTGAAACCAAGGCCCACCAAGCCTGGTGGCATGGCTTGGCCAGCCTTACCTACTGAATCTAGACGCTTGTTGGAAACAGCCCATCCTTACAGGAGGAGCAGAACCACTTCTGGTTTTAACCCCCTTGGCTGGCAACCCTGGGCAAGACACCCTAGTATTAACTTAGATATGCCCGCTTGTCATGTAATGTTTTCATTTCCCTTAGAAAATAGCTTTCAAAGGCCAGCTGAGCATAGGTTCCAGCATGATTGAGAGAAGGAAGCAATTGGAAAGAAAGGGAATGGGAAAAACTGCTGTAAATACCAGAATACCAAAAATAGCACATAATATGTTTTGGTTCTTCCATACCTCCCCTCTAAACCGTTAAGCCATACCAAAAACATGTTTGGCTTTAGAGTAACTCCTCTACCAACTAAATATTCTGGAAATAACATTTCTGGTGATAAACAAATGGCCCAAGCAGGACGGAAATCCTCACATAACACGCAAGGATGAAAACTAGAAAGTGTGTATTGGCTTCATAATTTCTCAGGCTGAATTATCCATTTGCAGAGCATCTTTGCTGGGGACTAATTGCCACTGACAACCTGAAATTCTGAGAAATCTGATTATGAAAGGCAACATAGCCAAATTATGTTATTCCTAATGTTCTCTCCATTGAGGATATCCAACTTGAGGAAATCTGCAGTGGCAAATATACTTGTGACAACAGAGACACGGGTTAGTAAATGCTCATACTGCAGCGCAGTAGCAACTATTTTGGCTCCAGACGTGGTACAACACATCATCCCACTTATTTTGTTAAGAGCGCACCAAACTTCTCTGCACTTCCAGTTTTGAAACAATCATGAGCTGAAGGAGTTCAGTCCTGTCTGGTGAAGATACAATCAAAATTCACTTGCACAACACAACAGTTACCTGCTGCTACCAGGTAGCTGCCACAAGGCACCATTTGCTACACATTTTAATAAAAAGCCTTGCTACAGAGATACCGCATAAAAAAGAGGTATGGCTGAAGGTACAATACCACAGAGGGATAAAGGATTCTCCAACCCACCCTACGTGAAAGAGCTATATCATGCACAGATCTGACAAGGAAACTCTTATTAATTTGTTCTTGCTTGTGAAAACACTTTGTGATTTCACAGAGATATGAGAGACACAATGAGGCCAGAGAAAGCTTGGGTAGAGACAGAGGTATCTTTGAGAACCCTTAAGAACATGACAGTCAAAAATTGATGAGCCAAAATTTTTATCCCACCGTTATGATAGACCTACTCAATGACAAGCAGTTTCTTCCACTGCATGAGTATGACACTAATAGACTGGAAATACCAGATGTTTACACATTATCTAGGACAAGCTGAACAGGATGACAAAGGAATTACATCAAAGTTAACACAGTACCCACCAAAAGTCCAAAGTCACACAGTACCCACCTCTATAACTTTTGTGGCCGTAACTCTGCTCCGGCCATCACTCTGCTGCACTGATACTTGCCCAGCAACGCACAACAGGTAAGTAACTGGAAACTGCAGTTGAAGTATGTTTGCAATGACTCTCAGCTAATGAGTATGCTTAATGTGATCTTCTGAAGCACAGGGGAGGGCTACACATTTATCATCTTGCCAATTTGAGTTGCCAGTGTATTCATCAAACATAGAGTTTCAATTTTTGTTATAGGCCTCTTTGATGTCTACATGTGTCCAGAACTTAGAAGGTACTGATTAATTTATAGTTGTTTGCTTTGAAACATTCTGCTTTATTACAAGTAATGAGAATATTTTGCATAATTTTTAATTGGAAAAAGAAAAACTACAGTTTATAATTGCTTCAGATTACAGAAAGCAAAATGTTGTGTGTTGGTTTGGATCTTGTCAAATGTTTGGCTTATATGTATTTGAACAAATCTGGGTATCACTGTGGGAGGAAGTTTGGAAACATGTTTCAAGGCCTCACATATTTTCTAACAATCGAAGGGAAATGCAAGTCCTATATATTATCTACCAAAAAATGCCCTCAACAGTTAAGAATGGGGCCAATTTCTTCTCCCAGTTTCCAAGAGAAGTATTCAAGGAGCACTTCGACAGGCACAGAGCCTGATTTTCCCAGCCATACACAGGTTTCAAAATACCAAGTCAAGAAGAAATTCTGAACACTTATCAACAGTCACGGAACTTTCTGGTATGGAAGCTCTGGGAATCCCAACTGAAAACAGAAGCCCTACAATATTAAAGTCAGACTTGGGTTTTGGCCAACAGTTAAAATGTTGAATGAAAGAAATCTCTAATGGAAGACCAAGAGCCATACAAACAGCATCTCACAGAGATATAAAGGATTGTAATACATTACTTCTACTTTAAACTCTACCAATTTAAAAAAAAAAAATAATAGTATGAATAAATTCTCTAGCCTGTCTCAACCATGTAGTAACACATTTGTGTCAGCTGGGGCTTTTGGGGACCCAGGAGAAATATAGTAGAATGTTTCTATTTTCATAAGGCACATATTAAGCTGGTGGAAAGATACCATTAATTTTATTCTGTTCATTTTAAAGCACTTCTTCTTTTACTAATGTCTCTCCCCATTACAGAATCAGTATACTACTAGCCAGACTTGCATGCTGAACTAATTTCAGCGTGATCACTGTGGGGAATAAAAAGTTTCAGTTCCTCTTTACTACCACTTTTCCAAGAGCATTGATGTATTAGAAATGGGTGCTTGACACATGTTTTCAGGACAATTGTCCAAAAATAAATTGTCCTAAAAACATAAAACAAAACTGTGTTTTTAACAAGACAGGAAGCTATAATATGGCAAGGAACGAGGAAGGAAAAAAAGTGCCTACAATTAAATGTCTGCCAAAGAATTCTGTCTGCAGGCAAAATGGCACTTTAAAATACCAGCCCAAATCCTCCTTACTATTTTAATATCCCAGCCTGTGCTCCCTCCTCATATAAAGAATGCCTTCCTTGAGAGCTCCACAATGGAAATGAAACTGTTTTGATACATATATACAAAGGAACACAAAACCAAGTAGAAACCTGTTATTAATCTGAAGAGAAACTGTCTAATGCAAATAATTAAAGCTTTTGTGAATAATTTTCAGAGCTTTGCACACAGTTAGCAAAAACATACACATTGGTGGGTGAAGTTTAAGAAAAAAGGATTTAGATAAAGATCCTGGTATTACATAATTGTGAATTAGAAACTTATTTTTTTCTGGCTAAAAAAAGCTAATTAACAGAGTTTGAAGTGCTTTTTGAGCTGTTCTTTGAGACATCAAAGGACTATGAGGCATACAGAAAATGTTTTTTTTTAAAAAAGTTGATTGCATTTTCACCAAAAAAAATCATTTTCTTAACACAAGTTCTTTAAATGCATGCTTCTAAACAGCAGTTCAATCTCAAAACCAAAATCAAACAAAACAAAAGAGAAAATATATTGTGGTTGTACTACAAAGTGTCAAATTCTATTTTAACACAGAAATAAAGAAGCATCTCGCCAGCAGCAGAACCACATACCTTGTGTGGTTGCGCTTTGGTCCCTTTAGAGTGAAAAACATGATCATTATCACTAGGTCCTTCTCACCTAACCTCCCATGTGCCCTCTCACTACAACTGCCTGCTTATGATTGCTTTACTTATGCTACTTGGAAGGCCTAGAGTCATTCAAGACAGGATGGGCTGAATAACCGTGCCCTTCACAACGAGAGGTAATAAAGGACACTGCCCTGGCAAAGAGCAGAGCCCCAACAGCAGTGTGCTCAGGTGGCCAAGAAGGCCAACGGCATCCTGGCTTGTATCAGAAATAGTGTGACCAGCAGGGCTAGGGAGGTGATCGTCCCCCTGTACTCGGCTCTGGTGAGGCCGCACCTCGAGTACTGTGTTCAGTTTTGGGCCCCTCACTACAAGAAGGACATCGAGGTGCTTGAGCAGGTCCAAAGAAGGGCGACGAAGCTGGGGAGGGGCCTGGAGAACAAGTCCTACGAGGAGCGGCTGAAGGAGCTGGGCTTATTCAGCCTGGAGAAGAGGAGGCTCAGGGGCGACCTTATCGCTCTCTACAGATACCTTAAAGGAGGCTGTAGCGGGGTGGGGGTTGGCCTGTTCTCCCACGTGCCTGGTGACAGGACGAGGGGGAATGGGCTAAAGTTGCGCCAGGGGAGTTTTAGGTCAGATGTTAGGAAGAGCTTCTTTACTGAAAGGGTTGTGAGGCATTGGAACAGGCTGCCCAGGGAGGTGGTGGAGTCACCATCACTGGAAGTCTTCAAAAGATGGTTAGATGTAGAGCTTAGGGATATGGTTTAGTGGGGACTGTTAGTGTTAGGTTAGAGGTTGGACTCGATGATCTTGAGGTCTCTTCCAACCTAGAAATTCTGTGATTCTGTGATTCTGTGAACAACCTGCTCCATTCCAGGGGCTCCATTCCTTGCCCAGAGCCCTCCACAGCCGTATCTTCAAGGTGTGGAATTCATCTTTTAGAGCACTTTGCAGCACAGGTTTCAAAGGTGTTTACAAGAGCTTAATAATAACTTATATTCTCTTTATTCCTTATGCAGAAAGAAGCTTAAAGAATGACATTGGAACTACTTGCAGTTTCCAATTTTAAACAAAATTTAGTGTCACAACAATCACATGCAGGAGGAAGCGCAGATTTACAGAGGCCGCGGAGAAGTGGCAGTGATGTGCCCATAAGGCAATTCCTCCCCTGACTCGCTTCCTTAGGACCTCTCAGAGCAACTTGCTCACACCTAGTAAAATGCCAAAGTAGCAGTAAATGCACTTCTCAGCCTCCTCACCCAGTTCACACGGGTAATGCCTATCCCTCATTAGATCTTCAAAGTTCGTGTTTTCACTAGGCACCCCCTTTGGATGTCAGCATGGAAAGCAAACAGGGCTGTGAGGCCCTACAAAGTCCCTCATGCTGCATTTTGCATGGAACTGCAACAGCAAGTGGCCTTCCTAAAGCCAAGGTGCACAGGTGCTTGGCACAGAACACTGAATTATCTGCAACAGTATTTCAATGTTCAGTGAAGAATAACCTGTGGGCTCACAAACGGCACCTGGCTAGGCTGTTAGATTTGAGATGCTGCATTTATTCATTTGTCTCTGCAGTAAATTTAGTTCAGCTTTGCTACTGATACTTAGAAATCTCTTCAGATGTACTTTAGCACAGCAATTTAAACAAGTATAATGTGCAGCTAGATTCAACAAATGAGTGTAAAGCACACAGCAGAATACTAATTTTGAGCTCCAAATGGATGATCTGATACAATTACAGTACTGACACTGCTCCCACTGCCAATCAGTCTCTTTCAGGCATCTTATCCTATAGATCCTCTAGAAATAAATTTGCTATTAAACTGTCCCCTCTACTTCAGTCTCTTAAAATAAATTGCTACTCTGAGACAGCTGAAGGGCTCCCAGCAGTGCAAGCAAAAATGAATGTTGCTCATTCAAGGACAAGACATGTTTTTGTCATGGGAAGCAGAGGTAAAGAAGAGAGTTGGGAGCAGCAGCAAAGCCTTGAAGAATCAGTCATGCTGCTTCCAGTGGTGCTGAAAAATTGTATTTCCCTCCGCTCACTGCCATCACTCTATATTCTCTATTTTTTCCTGGCTGCACTATGTATATATCAAGGGGAATTGTGAACTGGGGTCACCGCCTCCCACCCTGCAGGTGAGCTGTGACACATGGCTACTTTGCCATCTCATGCCAAAAACAAGACCTGGGAGGTAATAAGTTAAAACCATCTTGTATAAAAAGCAGATTTTCTTGCCTTCAACTTTGAAAATAAAAAGTTCATTACAAACCTCCTGATTACTATATGAACTGAGCAAAAGCTGGTATTTGCTTTCAAGTCTCTGATACCTGTCTTCAGAAGCCATTTTTCAGTGATGATAACAGGACATTTGAGACCAAACACATATGATGCCAGAAAAAGACTGAATGAGGAGTTCATACTAAGGATGGCAAAAGGCATCACAGAGATGTTCTGAGGCAGAAAGTGTTCACTCTCCTGTTTTTTCTTTCTCCTTCCCCCCCCCCAGGTTCAGAGGTATCTGTTTCATTCCACTACAGACTAAAACTCTAGATCAAACCATTAAACCTTTCATGAAAGGCAGTTCTTTGTGGTAACCTCTGACACTGAGTAGGATTTGGGAATGACATCGCGGGAATGGACATGGCTGTCATTCCTCATATAGAGCTTCTGTGGAGCTGTTATATCACTTCAGCTGATTTCCACAGGGAGGAAAATGTGTTCACATAGCGGTGTGGACGTCAGCGTTGCTGCAGTAATGAAGCAAATGATTGGATTCTCAAGTTGTTTTTAAGTATCCAAGGTTGCCTGTTTATTTTGGGGGTATGAAAACAGAGATTTTTTTGGCACAATCAATATCTACTGTGCATGAGTGCACTGTATTATTACTGACATGCAAATAAATAGCTTGTGAATTCACTGCCACATATTAAAACTAAATTCAGAAATTATGGCCACAAAAAGACAACCATCATACTGACCAATGTACCTTCAAAACAGTGTTTTACCACAGCTGGCGTTGCAGGCACAAGCCAGTTAGAGCCTGCTGTGTTGATGGATGATATAGAAAGACCGAGCTGCCAAGTGCCCTGGCCTCACAGAGAGAACCACGTGCAGGTTCTGCTCGCTGTGATCACGGGCTTAGGCAGCTGAAGTACTAAATTATGGCTTGCAGGCCATAATGCAGTCATCTACAGATGTTTTCAATCCTAATTTGTTGGCATTTCGCCTCACAAGGTGAAGTTCAGAGAACTGCTTGATTCATCATGTGGGGAAACCTGGCTGACAAATGCGTAGCTGTCCCCAGACCAGGCACAGCCGTGTGTCTGCAGCCCTGTCCTCCTCCAGAGTTAAGGAAGGATGACCAGGTGCTTGAGGGTATTTGGATCTGGTACCTGAATTTCAGATGGTTGAGGTTTGGTGAAATTAATTTCAACTTTATGGTCTCATTTGGAATTCTCAGCAGGATTTTCAATAATAATACAATGGTAATTCAAAGGAAAATCAAAAATATCATCACCTTCCACTCTGATCACCTACCCATTGTCAAATTGGCTAAAGGTAGAGGCACTGCTGTGTTTCAGCAAACACCTCTGAATCAAGCAATCCCTGCACAGGCATGGCCAGAGCGGTATACCTGCATGGTAAGGGCCTTACAATACATCTCCTCTCACTGCACGTGCACCTAATTCATATATTCAAACCTCCAACAGGAAGGGGACTGCACAAAGGACCACCACGGGTTCCTGATCTTGGTAAGGCAAATGGAGTTTGCTGTTCCCAGACTCTGCCCTTCCAACACAGAGGCTGTGCAAAGCTCTATAGTTTTGTTGTGTAAAGAGAGGTAAGCTTCATTTCTGTTTTACAATACATTTCCAGATAGTTGCCTTAAGTGACTCATATTACAGAATCACAGTTAGTAATAGTTAGAAATTTCTTAAAGAAAATGGCACGATCTGTTAGGACCTGAATAACAAAAATCTAACCTAGAACTATTTCATATGCATTTAGGAATATAATTATTCTTTTCTCCATGGAAATACAAATATTGTTCTTCACAGACTTAGGAAGCCTTGGTCTTATGACCCTTAAGAAATGGACTGGCATCAGAGTACCCTATCAGCATTTATAACTTCCTGAGATTTGGTGTTTCCTTTGAATTTTTTTTTTTTATGATTCCTCCCTCCCCTTCCCTATCTTTAGCATATTCCTGTTACCATCATCAGAACAGAAAACAAACAGATTTTCCATGTGTTCTTTGTGTGTTTGCTTTGTTGTTTAGTTTGTTTGCTTTTTAATAACCAGTGTCTAATTCAGGACTACTGACCTTTTAAGCACTTGTATTTCCTCAGTTCAAAATTTCAGATAGAAATTCTAGCATTAAAACAGAAGAATATAGAACGATAGAATGTATCCTACTAAATAGAATATAAATATACATACATATATAAATTTTTGAATATATTAATTATCAACTTTCTACTTTAATAGCTCCTATCTTTCTCACAAAATCATTTCTTCTTATTTACTTCAAAAGCCAGGCACAGAAACTCCTCCATTTTTTCACAGCATCATCAGTGTTTAAGAAAATGCCTACTAAGCTGACAATGCCAATGACCTATATGTGACAAACAGCTAACAGGTATAACATCATCGCTATGTTGTCTTATTTTAGGTAATTTCTTTTGAAGTCATATTCACTTAATCATTTGCATGAAAGTGAATATAAAGTATTTAATTTAATTAAAAAATCTAGGGGGTTACTCTGAAAATAGTCAGTTATATTACTTAAATGCACCTTAAATACATACACCTATTCTGTAACAGGACAGCTTTACTTACACTTGGAAACAATCAAGCAGCAAGGTCACAGAAGTGTAACATTCTCATTATCTACTTTTTTTTTTTTAAAAAAAAAAAGTATTTTCCTTTAGCTGTATATTTATTGAAAATGCATCAACACAACATTTTAATACTGAATTCTTCCTTTTAATGGCAACTTCCATCATTTCTTATGAAAAACGTGTTGTGGCTGTTAAATGCCACGACTTTTCAAAGAAAAATATCCATCAACTCAGTTTTGGAAATTCAGAATGATAGGGAAAAATATAAATTCACTAAGGCTGATGAAAAAAAATCCATTTTACTTTAATGACAAATTTTAACGAATTTACATAGGGTTAGAATTGGTCCTAAGCTAAGCAACAGTATTCAAGATAACTGTTCCTTTATCATTTATTCATTTAAGGAACAGTGCAATTTTCAAAGATAGTACCATGCTTGTCAAAAAAAAAGATTGTTTAAATTCGATTTTTTTAAAGTTTAAAATTTAAACCATCTCTGCTTTCCTTACTGTCATTTCTGCCATAAATTGTTTGGTGATAAGTTAAATATCTTTCCTGAAGAAGGTACTTGTAACAGCCAGTGATGTGACAGATCTGTGTAAGATACAGTCAGGTTGTTCAGAAATAAGAGCTTGTTTGGTGCTCTTGAAGAGAAAAGACAGCAAAGAACCAGAAAGCACCTAGACAGGAAAATGAATATTCTCTTAGTCTCTGAGGAGACAAGGAATGCAACTGGTCTAAAGAAACGGTCCATGAAAGTGATTTTCAACGCTATAAAAGAAACAGAACATAATCTCTCAAACAGCTTCTAAATCCCCCATGGCTTGGGATTGTACCTCCTGGAATTTTGTGTCTCCATAAGCAAATGGAAGGCACTGTAGCCCTAGAAATACAGCTTTAAATCTGTGCTTAGCAAACCTGTTTTCAGCATATTTCACTTGCACAGGTCTGTTTAGCAGCTTTGGGCATACCCCTTCCCCTCTCATCCTCTGCTTCCTTATCTGCAGGATGGCGATAAGGATAGTGAGCTCCTTTGTAAGGCACCCTGACAGTGTCAGATAAAAAACAGTATGAAAGTAATAAACTTTAATATCATTGCAGTAGCTATTAGAGCTTTAATGCCTCCCCTGGAACTCTAATATCAAAGAGAATTACTCGTATTTGTCCATGTGCCTACATGGTATATGAGGAACTGAGCTCCTGTTACGTGAATCAGACACCTTCCTTGGCTATCCTCAGATGCTTTGCATTCAGTTTTAGGGACTGTATTTTCCAAACTCTACCATAATGCTCTTGTAATGCTTTTATGTGGACAATGAAACAGCTGTGAGTAAATACACTTAGTAAAGCAGTATGGACTCCCACAGGATAAAAGGCAATACTAAGATATTACTGTATTACAATGTCATCTTTTAATCTGCAGGAATTGCAATCTCTGCTGCCATCATCCTTGAAACTATCAATTACACAAAGCAGAAATGGTGCCTGCTGGTAGCATTCCAAATAAAGATGTGAAAACCTGGCAAGTCTAGCAAGCATGCCTTCAGTTATAGCTTATCCAAGGTGAGAGTTAAGCATGGTACTGATGTCTAATCATTATCTAACTTCCCACAGGGGAAAAAAATAAATAAACACTTATTCTTATCTTTCCCCACCTGTTATTGTTGGGTCAATCCTCCTTTTGTTCTCAAAAAATA
Source organism: Oxyura jamaicensis (assembly GCF_011077185.1). Classification (NCBI taxonomy): domain Eukaryota; kingdom Metazoa; phylum Chordata; class Aves; order Anseriformes; family Anatidae; genus Oxyura; species Oxyura jamaicensis. The sequence continues at coordinate 194,153,854 of NC_048893.1, read as the reverse complement.
GGGATCAAAAGGAGGCAACATTTCAGATAAAATAATTAAACAAACTTTAAATCAGTTAGCATGTTTTTACTTAGTTACTTAATGAAGAAATAAACAGATGATTAAGGACAATAGGACTTTGTTTTTCATCGCATAAAGTACCGTTACCCAGAAGTTGTGTGATGGTGATAACAAGGGACAGCATCATTCATCATGAAGTCCTGGCAAGCTGGGACAAAATCCCAGAAGAGGAGCTGGTTTTCTGCCGCACACAGCCACAAGTGTAACTGACCTGAGCACCTACAATCTGGTTTCTCATGGGGATTTGGGATCCTGAATTCAGTCATCTCCATGTTTGTGCCCTTTCCAGACTCTGAAAGTAAGATATATTTTGATGGTGCTTAACATTTTCCTATATTGCACAATATCCACATCTCAGAGAAGTCAAGCTTGCCCGCCCCCTTTCCCCAGGAGACTGCCAAGCATCAGGCCAGGTTGAGAAATAAGTATCATCTTCCTTCTTTTTATGTGTCACGAAAATACGAAATACAAAGGGCATAAGATCGAAGTGATTTCCCAGGTGAGTCCCCTGATGTCCAAGGCTGCATGTTGGATGCTGACATGGCACTGGCAGATGTTACACAAATGACTCTACACACTCATTCATGCAAAACTGTGTGTTAGCACCTATACTTGATTCAGGGAGAACTTAAGAAGCTCATACAGAGCTGAATGCTGTGCCTGCTGAGAGGATATGCTGCCTCCACAGGTGAGCCACCTCAGGCCAATTACCCTCACCAGTGAAAATTTGCAGTTTCCAATATCCTAATATGAATTTGTGTGATTTCAGCTTAAAGACAAGTAATATTTCCAATCTATTTTTCTGGTCAAGGCTCTAACCACTAGCAGAAATCACTTAACTATTCACTATAGATAATACACTGAAATTTGTAATTCTCCTTCTATCAAGGATATTTTTCATCACTTTTTATATTGTATATTGTTATTAAGATATATTCCTCTGCCTAAAAAGCATAATGAGTATGTCCTTTCCTCAGTCATAGCACAGTACTTGGAGCACAGCTTCATCCAGTTAATTAAATGACAAAGTCTTATCCATCCCTTCCATTTAGAGCATGAATTTATCAAGTACATCCTCATGAGCAGATCATACAGTCACTCGTGAGCAGTGACTGCTCTTCCTTTTCAGGGTGAGCTGCAATATTTCAACAAGGCAGAGAAAAGAAAATAATGTAAAACGAACATAAAACATTCATATGAAAAAGTAACATCACAGGGATGTAGTAGGTTAAAACACGCTATACATTTTTTCATAATTTTATTAACAAACAGTAGTTTGACACTGGTTACTCTGATGTGTTAAAGCAATACAACTTCATTATGACAACAAATCTTCAAAGTCCTAAATCTCCTGCAGGCTACTGAAGATATAATTAAGTCATGGAGGACTTCATTCTCATACGGTTCCATATGGATCTCAAGACTCAAAGTAAATTTTGCTTCTCATTGTACACGGTGGGGGCAGAGGAAATGAAACAAATAAAACTTATAAAACTGCTAATTTTGACCTACAGCCATTCAGAAGAAACAACAAACTACTACCACCAAGCCATTTCCTCTCCAAACCTTTACAGAACATTAGAAAGACATTTGAAAGCCTGTTGTGAGGATCAGCTTATCAAGCCACTAATCATGAATAACATTGAAGCATCATTAATATTTTAGCTTTTATGCTTATTTGAAGCACCAGCAAAGAAAATGCCTGGAGTGACTAATTCCAGCCATAAAAAAAAATTAAGAAAGAATTTAAAAGCAAAGAATTTAAAGCAAAGCAATGTTTCACTTCTATTGAAAATAAATAGCAGCACTAGGATGCCAGTACAAAAAGTGGCAGAAAAGCTATAGCTTGATGGCCTTGAGTATTTTCTGTATTTTATTTTCTTTTGCTAATTGTTTTCAATTCAAAGTGAAAAAGATCTCAAATATTTTCAAGCTGTTGCTACCTGTATTTTTTATAGTCTTCGAAGGCTTACCTTCTATCTGCCTATAATTTCTAGCACTTTGAAAGAAAAACTCCACACTTTTGGCTCTCTAAACAGGTGTATATAAACATTTTTTCCTCATCTCTAAATTCACAAATTATTTTGAAAATAAAGGGCTTTTCTAATTAGAAGTCTGCATTCAGGACCTCCTGCTAGTTGCAACCGTCTTGCAAAGACCACCCCATCCTTAGCAACAGATGGCATGCTGGGGCTTGTTTTAAGAGGTTGACAATCAATTTCTGATTATTTTTTGAATTCAGTATTTATTAAATGTGGTATTTTGCTATTCAAATTTTAAATGCTCTCTCTTGTTAACCTAGCAATACAGATGGGTAAGAAGAGTTTTCACTCATTTTTACATGAACTCACACAAGACTGCAATCAATTTGTGATGCTGACTGGGAATGTGCTTACTCTGTACCAAGTAGTGCTGCTAAGGGAGGGTAATCACTCTGACCCCCTGCCACTCTTCCACTTGGATAAGACCTTACTTAAATGCCCGTTGTCAGCTGAGTGATATCCAGAATGCCACATGCATGTAATGCACACATGAGTTCTTCAGTGAGCTCCGTGTAGAGAGTCCATAGCAGGGAATTCACTGGACCACACTGCCCCTACTGGAACTGCAGCTGAGAATCTTGCTGGTCTTCCTATAGGTTGTAAAAATAAGTACCACTAAAAAGCTAAAACAAACTGTCAATAATTTGTAAACCAAAGATGAACCTCGGTATGTTTAGCAGTCATCTTCTTCTTGCCCTGCAGTAAATCTGTTCCATGTGCTGCACATCATAGATTGAAGCATTTCACTCATCCGTTAGCTCTACTGTTCATTTTCTTCCACAAGCCCATTGTGAGGACAGCACATCCAAAGAGAAATGAAACCTCAGAGACAACAGGTGCTTTACCGGTCCCTTTTCCTCTTTTTTTCTTGTTTGAATTAGCACTACTCCAAAGCAGAAATGGTTTCTGTATATAAGTTGCAAAGACTGGTAGCAATGGTATCTCTTAGCATTTTGCCCCACATTTTATAGATTCCTGAGGGGAAAACAAATACTTTTCATGGTTTTGGTAGTACAATTCAGTTTCCTTTCCACATAGAATTACCTTGCTCCCCAGTCATATTACTTCCCTTGCTTAGTAGCATGCTTGCTAGGTCTTATTTATAGCATGTATTGGAAAACAACTTGGAATTGTGCCTAAGTGACCTTCAAAAGTATATTAAATAGCATCTTAAGACTCCCTGCTGAGTCTTGCTAAACTTCATTGTCAATTAGTCAGAGGAATTCATTTGAGCAAATACTGGGTGGCTGCTTTTGCTGAATATTTTTTCAGCAGACTGACTGGATGCTATGCAGACATAACTTCATAATTAAGGGAAGAAAATATGATAAAACCCAATAGAATGAGGGAACGACATAAAAGTTGTGTTTCCCTTTTCTTAAGCCACCTTGTAAGGGGAAGAACCACAGCTCAACTCAGCAGCAGAAGTCAGAAAGGGTAAAGATATATGAGATAAACCACACCTCGGCAGAGTATTTAACCCTAAAATTCATGGGAATTTAGGGAGCAAAGTCTTTGAACTTTTCTGCTATGCAGAGAAATATTAATTAAAAAAAAAAAAAAGAAAAAAGTATGTTTTCTTTAACAAGACACCTTTTTAAAAAGTAGGCTTATAGAGGAGGCTTATTTCATTTACTGCTCTAAAGCAGAGAAGTCATCTTATAGGCAACAAGCTCATTTGTTCATTCGTTATAAACTAGCTTCTAAAAAGAAATGGGCACATTCTGTGAAAATCTATTTTCAGTCAAAGGCAAATGAATTTTTAGGAATTTCTGAAATATAAACTTCCACCAAAAGAATAATGAAGCAGCTGGGAATGGGTAACAAAGCAAAACAAAACAAAATTTAAAGGAGGACTTCTGTCATGGACAAGCTATCATTTTAGCTGGTTGCTGCTCAAATACTAAAAGTAAGGTATTACTATGTAAGACATATTACCACAATGATATCTTTATATTCAGATTACACTTCTTTCATTGGCTTTTTTTTTCCATTATCATGGTACTTTTATCCTCATTAACGATAATTTAATTTTCTCCAAATATTAGCATTTCTTCAAAACCTCTACATTAGAAAACTAAAGTCTTTTATTTTCATTTTTAATGCCTACACAAAAAACAGTTCAGCACAACTGCCTCCTGAGCAACGCAGCTTAGCTCTGCTAAACGTGACAAAACAAGTTTTTGCCCCAGAATGGCTTTAACTCTTGTTACAATATTTATTTATTCTAATTAATGACAACTTACTGCTGCACAGTTACCAACTTGTAACTCCGGTAGACTTTAAAAAAACAACAAAGAGAAACCCCCCAAAAAATACAGATCCTATATGTTTTTCCCCACTTTGTTGTTGGTTTTCATTTGTTTGTTTTGATTTGCAAACCTATTATTTTCTGGTCTTAGAAAAGCCCAAATATTCAACTCCAAAACGCAGAAAATCTCTAGAAGAATGACACAGTGCAGGAGAGCAGTGACCCTGAGAAGCACATACAGGTGACAAAAACTGTGACCTACTGGCCCAGGCTTTAATAAAGGAAGTAATGAAGCACACAATTACTCAAAAGCTATGTAAAGGGAAGAGTTCAAAGGTTCTTAATAAAGAGGGCTTGGGTCTCAAGCAGGAACCTCAGCAGAAGTCCATGTCAGATACCTATTCAAAGTGACCGAACACCTTAGTTGTCACACTGCAAACAAAATTACAACTTTTCAATGGGAAACACAGATAAAAGAGTTATTCTTAAAGACTAAACCACTGGCAACTTAAATCTTTATATAGGCCGTAAAAGTTGCACAAGGCTTCTAACACAGCAGCCAAATTTCCAAAACCAAGCGCATCCACTTAAGCTACAGGTGGGCAACAATATGTCTTTGACCAGCCAGCTTAAATTCTCAGAAGAAAATTTAAGGGAATGTGATAAAAGCCATACTTGAATGTCCTCCCTAGGCAATATGTAATCAAAAGAAGATGCAAGGAGCAAACATCTGAGGGGGAGTTACAGAGGCAGAAAGATGATGCACCCAGAGAGCCAGTCGAGTACTGAATCATGCAGCACTATTGCAGTTTAAATAGCTTTCTGCTCAAATTTTCCTCAGTGCTAGTAGAGAGACATTATTTCACTTTTCATCTGAATTGACACAACTTGTAATACTTACAAACTTCTCACCCTCAGTTCAATGTACTAAATCAAAGAGATACAAAGCTATATCACTATGAGTAGTTGAAAGCAACAGCACGCTGGCTGGTTCTTGGCTGTAATACAGCTTTTCTGGAAGCCCTGAATTAGCTGCAGTAAAAGAAATGGAGATGGAAAGAGGTGAAACGAAAAAGTAATGATTCTCAGGGAAAAGAAATATCAGAGTAATAATGAATGCAATAGTAAGGTAAGACACTGTGATGACTAATATTTGGACATCTACGATATTAACTATGGCAGGAGCTTGCTGTGCTAAGTGCCAGATAAAAACACAATCGATTTTATTTCATACAGACTATTTCCTTTCAGCAAATCTCTTGTGCCTTGAGGTGAATGAGAATCTCCCTTTCGACTTCAGCACAATTTGCTTGTAAATAGATATCTGAGAAACATGGAAGGACTGCAAGAAAGAGCCAATTGTATTATTAATGTTATCGTTGGATAAAATCGATGGAGAATCTTTTATAACCAAACATATGCAGATAAAATAAAATGCCGTAGTAGCACATCAGGACAAAAATAACTGCCTGCTTTAATGCTAAGCATTTTTACGTTTTGTTAGACTTGTATTATAGTGCCAGAAGTAAAAAGGCAGTCTATTCTACATTATTATTCAGCTGCCCATAAAATTGTTCATTAAAAATGAAACCATTGAGAGATGACATTGAAAAGGATCCAAAACAATTACATTTCTCCATCCAAGCAAGCAAAAATCAACTTAAAGAAAATCTTTTCCTGTATAATACTACCGTCAAAGATGTTATAAAATAAAACCTATCACAGTCCAGAATTCAGTGCTGTTGCTGGAGACCCATACTTTTAGAAAACATCTACTTTACTTAATTATAGAGGAACAGCCTGAAATGTTTGACAAGGTGTTATCAACATGTTAAGATTGCTTAGTTATGTCTTAACCATGAGGAATGCAATGTGTGATGCAGCAGTTGCAGGATGGTGCCAATCAAAAACTGTGTAAATATCCTATCAGTGGAGTATGAGGGAATTGTGTCTTGCTTTCTGAAGATGAATTCCCTATTTGATTAGCTGAATTAAGCCCAAAGCTTAATTTACAGTGTTGATTAGATAGATCTCTACCTTATATGATGGAGTCTGTGCAACTAGCTCATTTGTAGGCACCCAAATTTTGTCAAGAAAGATACAATTCTGTTTGACGGTATCTGCCTAGGTTTCCTCTATGGGATGTGGAGAACTAGCTACTTTCTGTAGACCTGTCTTTCCCCATTAACTCTATTAACCTAAGAATCCTGAGGAAACTTAGTGCTAAAATGCAAAATCATTTCATTATGTGTGTAAACTAGCACCACAAACTGCTTGTGTGTCTTCGGTCTGGCCGGCTGTCAGTAGAACTTGAATGTACAGAAAGGGTCTAGCAGGGATGAAGATGGAGATCAGACCTTGAGTTGAAAGCCATGTCATTGGTGGGGAACGGTAGAAGGACCTCACTAAGATGAGAAGCTGGCACATAGTTGGCAGATGAAATTCATTTTAGATAAATGTTAGATAATGCATCAAGGGGAAGATAATTCAGTAGAACTTACATAGTACAGGACTTGGAAGTACCTCTTAAAACATGGGATAGGATCTTGGAGACATTGTCAACAGGCTTCTGAAACCATACAAAAAACAAACTGGCAACAAAAACTGGGATACTGGCAACAAGGCCAATTAAAATGTCAGAAAACAAGGCACAAGGCATCATTTTGCTGCCACATAAAACTCATTTCCCCACACTTTAATTCCTGGTGCATTTCTGGTCTCTGTATTTTGAGAAGAATGTTCTGGAGTGAGAGACAGTACAGAAAAGAGCAGATTTCCTATTATAATTTTTATTGGCAAGTACGAGAGGGATAAAAAAACTCATTTTCATTTGCTTTTTCATCTTTGCACAGTTTGCCTTGTCTTAAGTAGATGGTTGAATCCCAAGGAAAAGTACAGCTTAGGTATTAAATGGTCTGCACATGAATACTTTTGAATGCCTTGCTCTTGTAGTGAGAGAGCTAGAATGACAGTAATCACAATAAGAGTAGACAGAAAATATTGTGAGCAATTGTTTTAGTGAAATAACTGTCATCCTATATAATATAAAATAACAGGGGGTAAGCACAATAGAAATAATTGCTGTGATTAAATTGCTGTGATTAAAAAACAAAGTGCTTCATAGCAAAATAAAGCAACATTACTACTGATTTGGTTACCGAAGTGCAGGGTATCATTTTATATTCACTAAAGATCATCAATCTTCAAGTGATTTGTAACAAAGGACTGCATAGTAAAAAATAGCATGATACGTTTTTGCAAAAAAAAATAAAACCTATGACGGGCCCTGTGGCTCTCAGTGTGGCGACTATTACAGGTTCTTGCATCTGAAAGCTGTGAAACTGGTAATGTTAATGGAGTGAATTCAAATCAATTCACAATGCTGAGTATTGCCCAGATATGGATCATAATAACAATGCTATCTTTAGGCAAACAGGACAGATAATGCTTCTACTTGGTACTCCAGGCACCATTGTAATGTATACCATTATACGTGATCCTCCCTTGTGAGTTTAAGCTCAGCCTTAATTCATAAGAGAGTACATGTTGCACCCATGCACAAGATGATACAGACACAGCCCATGAGAACTTACATGCCAAACAATCTACAAAAGCACTTCAAGGGGAAGGGGGGAGATCACACGAGTTCAGAGTGGCTTCTGATGCAGTTGATGCCAATGGAGCCTGCTCTGAACCTACATGAGGAACTCTATTACACTATATAATGCTAAGGATTCTGAAAAATCATATTTTACATGTTTAAAATTAGGCACTTACAACCATAGAAAATGGTTGTCCTCAGTTTTTCTACTTTAACTCTCACCATTAACTTTCCCTATGCTAAATTCTGAATACACATCATAATGTATTTAAAAACTAATGTAAATAGAAAAACCTTGGAAATTAATTAGTTTCCAGGCTACATTTGAATGTTAAACAGATAAAATAAGAATTTGCAGATTATTAAAGCACCACCCACATTATTCCCAAGAATTGGGAAATATTCTGTGGAAAACTCTGATGCCAAAATTCCAAGAGTGATGAGTATGGTGGAGTCTGAAAGGAAATTAAAAATAGCTGTGTTAAATGAGGCTACCTATGTAGAATCAGAGATGACTGAGTCTATACATGCAACAGAAGTAAAATGTTCACCCAGGCCTGCTTACCAGAAAGACAGACCACAGAAATCTGACACAGGGCATGGCTTTTACTAACTCACTTATTGGAAGCTACAGGGAACAGCTATAGCTGCAAGACAGGCCAGCAAGCAGTACATCATCTTATCCATATTCTGCAATATGTATTATTAAATGCATCATAAACAAAAGGAACAAAATAGGAATAAAAAAATACTATTTTTTAAAACACAATAGGATTATTCTTATTATTCTCCCCTAATATCTCATAAAATTGAGCTGTAAAGATAGGCCTTTATGCAAGAATTTAATTTATAAATGTATTAGCAGATGTCAGGGCTGAGAAGCCATATCTAATTTACATTTTCCTGGGGACAGCATAAAACCTGTTTGGAACATCCGACAGGACAAAACAGACTTGACGTGAGTCTTAAACACAACAATACAGCAGAGCAACAGCCAGACTAAATTAGAGTTATCATTAAGTTTGACTGATAGGATGAAATTTCTGGAAAGTAGTAACACTTCTGAACTCACCAGTAATTCTTTTTCACCCTATAAATAAGTAACCACACCTGATACTCTTACGTAGTTGTCACCAGTAGATGTTTGGTAAGGATTATTTATGCCACTGTTTAATTAAGAAATATTTACAATGGGCATTATTTGAGAATGTGTCTGCATGTCTACAACATGCATAAGATAGAGCACGGTGAGAGAGATGCACAATTCTTACCCACAGTTATGTGAGACATGCATCAACTCAGTACTCCTACAAACATGCCGTTATGGGTTAGCAGTACAATTTGTTGCTGGACATACTACCAATAAACTAGCTAAGTGGGGCTGGAATGAATGACTTTGCTTTACTGCCTTGAGAACCAGGGCAGCTACACAAGTGAACGTGAGGCCAATATTGCAACCCAAAGTGATAATGTGGCCATAAACATGGAAGAACATTATTGAAATAGGGAGGTTATTGCGCTGTACTGAAAGTTGTTTCTGATCTGGAAGATCTGAAAGAGATTGTGTGAGTGTTAAGAAAGAATTCTCTTATAGCCTGCACAAAAAAAGAAGGATGGGAAAATGCTTCCTACGATCAGTCTATTTACTTTACTAAAAAGTATAAATTAAATGTAATTTGCTTGCATTAAGAAGTGGGGAAAAATATGTTAAAAAAGGATCCCTAAGTCTAGCAGATAAAAGATAAACAGACACAGTGACTAAAAGTTGAAGCTCAAGAAATGCAACACAAGCAAAAGAAAAACCAAAGAAAAAATTTTAAATATACAAACAAAACAGTGAGAGTAATAAGCCACTAGAATTATCTTTATAATTGAGATTGATATGCCTGACACTTCAACCCTTCTTCCCTGCTCTGAAACAGACCAGAGTTACACAGGATGTTGGCTCCTTCTATCAATAATACTAAAAGAGCTATAAAAAGGCCTTTCTAAAACACTTAGTGACTCAGGGAAATGTGCTTAAGAGCCAAAACACGAAGGGTCCAATCACTTTTTTTTCTGCTGAATAACTGTTAACATTGCCAAGCAATTCAGATTTCAATACTACCACATCAGGCTGCTCTACCCTCAAGGAGGCAGGTTATTTATCAGTACTCCATAGATAATTCAGCACAAAATTGAGTAAGAATTAGACCTAAGACATCCAGCTTAACAGAGTCACGAACTGAATTATTTTAGTTTTCGTTCATAACACTTCAACCTCTCCTTAACCTCAGTTAAGCTGCCTTTCAACTTTAGCCCAGTAAATATTATTTCAGATTTAACTTGTTTAAAAAATGACTTCATTGTACAGACAGGGCTTTAATTTAAGCAGTAATATCCAAAATGATTACACTTGTTTTCCCAAGAGTAACAAATCTGGAATATGTACTTATGCAATCAAAACTCATTCAGGTCTCTAAGCAGCATATTTATTCTACTGGACATTTCCACAAAATATCCAACTTCTAGGTGACAACCTAGAAAGAAGATCAAAATTTTAACTCAGACCTCAAATACAGTTAGCACGTATCATTCTACATTTAACTGAGCAGTAAATTCTTTTAGCCTAGCTTGTATTTCAAAGCACCATGTCTTAAAATTAAACTGGTACCATAGTCTCAATGGTGCACTTGCAGCAAGTATTTGTAATCATTTTGCCTCCATATTCCAATAAGAAATATATTCTGCAACGATCAAGTAGGGATAATTAAAGGAAACACAAACCACGTAACTGTAGCTCTCTTAGCCAAGCCACTTGGACTTCAGATCTGTAATATATTCTGTCAAGCTGACTACATGTCACATAATAATAATAATGGCTCATTCCATGCATTCAAACTAATAATCCTCTGGCTCCTTGTCTGATATGGCAATGAATTATGACATACAGTTAAAGTACATACAAGCATAAAGTGAAGGAAAAGGCATAAGAATAAAGATGAAAAAATAAATTAAACCCAGGAAAGTTACAAAAGGATTCCAGGTACTGGATGAGCAGTTGATTAACACAGAATAGATTGAGGATTTATTCCTAACAAGAGGGCCATCAGACTTCTAGTGAGGTAATGAGTAGCTCTGTAGATTTAGCCAGTGCTCCTGACCTGCCACACTCACAGAAGTGTTAAAAGGGCAAAAAGATGCATGAAGATCCTTCTCTTCCCTGATCTCAGAAGTGGCAGCTGCGGTAAGCGGCCTGTATGCAATACTTGCCTGCTAATGAGGCACCACCTCTCTCTGTTGAGATACCCTGATTCAGAATATAGTATCACATAAATAAGTATCACATAAACCACATAAATAAGACTTACCAAGAGGGAAAAAAAAAATGTCCCCAGCCTCCCATTTCTCCTACTCTCTTTTCCCCCAGCATGCATGAGCCATATTCTGAAGCACTATTTACATCAGAGGGACTTCAGATTCAACAAGATATGGTGAAATCCAACAGCTGAAAGCTTGCCAACCATATGCATAGTTACTGCTACTACATCACACAGGCTCCGAATCTATTGCATACATGCAGATCATTTCTAGGATGTAGTACTGTCTGTAGTACACAAGCGTACACTGCTCTAAAGCAACAAATTATCTTCCATATACTTTACTAACCACTTGAAACCATTGGAATGGAGCTACTTACATTAAAAAAAAAAAAAAAAGGCCTAAATTACAAATTCTGAACAAATAAGTCATTTTCTATAACTTCTTCCCTTCTCAGATGTCTTTGTTCGGCAATAACTCTCATTGTTTTACTTGACACTGGTATTAGTCCATTTTATAGAAATAATTGCATTTGCATAGGAGAACAGAATAGAATATTTTGTTGTTGAGAGTCTAATAACATGATTTAGCATGCTAACAGCATGTTTCATCAGATTTCAAAAAAAAAACAATGCACTGTAATTCCTCTTTAACGTATAAATTATGAGCTGAGTTTTCCTTATAGGAGATACATGCAAAAATAGTCCAACATGAAAAATGTTGTCTCAGTATTTTCCTCAAAGATGATTCTGTGTACTGCCACTCAACCTTCTCATGTATTCCCTCTTTACTCCCCCAAATTGCTTCCCTCGATTTCTCTTCCACATATCCCTACTGCCACGCTCAGAAAAACCTCACGTTTTGCTGGTTGTCCAGAATTAAGCATTCAGGCTGAATTGCTGATGCTGAACATAGCACACAATATCAAATTCCACCTGTCCTTCCTGCACTGGAAGCACCTGCTTCTCCAGCCTTTAAGATAAATTTTATGAAAAATTTGCATTATTTCATTCATTATTCAGATCAGCATTCTTTTTTCAGAAGTGGCTGAAAAGTTTGAAGTTACACTAACTTTGAGCACAAGGATGGACTATGTGACTTTCAATGGTCCCTTCTAACCTTAATTTTATCTATTAATCTATGATTTTAAGTGCTGCTTATTGGGGGTACATAGGTGGAACAATTCTATACACTTAATTACTTAGGAAAACTAACTTTACACCCACTAGTCTTCAACAGTGTGAAATTACGTCTCAAACTAATCAGTCCATACCTGTAGCTAAATCTTATTTGACCTATTTTCCTTGAAAAAATATGATTATTTTTCATTAAATTGTTTCACAGAGTGAAGCAAACTAAAATAGAAATAGCTTATTAGAACTGAGGCAAGTAATTCTACAGCAAATAATTGCTTAACAGTTTATCTGTCTTGGATTCTTCTTTACAATACAAAACAACCTTGGCATTTAAATACATCCTTCTACTTTGTCATTATTTTTATAAGCTACTAATAAGCAGGAACTTAATATCTGACACTTTAAGTTGAATGCAACTGGCAGGAAGTCATCACCTCTGCAAATCATTCACATTTACAAGATTACATGGTTCAGAATTGAAGAAAAAAAAGAAGCTAAATGGAAAAGAGTTGGTGTAAACAGAAAACTTAAGATACCAATTCTAACAGTAAGAAAGCTGGTTGCCCTCTCAAAACTTAAGCAAAAGTATTTACAGATCTAGATATACAACTCCTGTCAATCTTTTACATCCCACAATTGTCACATTAGTATAAATACCTTAACTGGTTGTCAAGTTCCACAAAATCATGAAACCAAACAAAAAATCCATCAAGCATTCAATTCCTCTTCTACCCCTGGACAAGCTGAATTTTCTTCTTTATAGCATGCCAAAGAAAGTAGTAAGCTGATACAAAGAAATTGTGTAGTGTTTCTAAAAAGCCACTCCATAGTCATACAAAAGAAACCAGGTGACACCTACAAAATTCTTAAAAGAAATTTTGAAACTAAATGTCACCAATTTTATTTCAAAAATTCAAGGTGGGTAATACCAACAAGTATTTCATGGAATCGTGGTAATCATAGCATATTTTCTCATATTTTCAGAGCATAGCATTGTAATAACATATTCTATTATCCAGAAAGAGAATATTTATACAGATGTACCAATTCATCTATTAACTGTATTGCAGTGGTACAATAATGCACATGTGCACATGCAACTGAAAAGGACAGTAGACAGATGAAATAATTCAAGAAAAATAATATGTACAGCACACATCTCTAATTTTACACGGATATTGGATTATATGCAATAAATAAGATTTATGGAACTTTAACCTCTTTGCCTGTAATGAATTATTCCTTAAAAATACTACCCTTACATCTAAAAAACATTACCATTACGTTTACATCTATACTGATTCAGATGGAAGAGGTTCTTAAAATTCATAACCTTTTGAGCCCAACCCATCAGCCAATTGTTCACCCATTGTGTCATGTTTTCAACATGTACGTTGGACATTTTGTCCAGAAGGATACCATGAGAGACAATATCAAATGTTTTGATGAAATCCAAAAAGCTTACATCAACTGGCTTCCTTGGTCAACTAGGTGGGTGGCCTTGTCATAAAAGTAAACTAAGTCTTTGAAACATGACCTTTTCCTCGTGAACCCATATTGGCTGTGACCAACAACTGTATTGTCTTTCAAGTGTTTTTCAATAACTCCCAGAACAATCTCCACAATTTTACCAGGCATTGAAGTGAGACTGACAGGCCTGTAACTACCACAGTCTTCTTTCTCAGCCTTCTGGAAAACTGGAATAACATTTGCCAACTTCCAGTCTACTGGAACCTCTCCAGATTCCCAAGATCATTGGAAAATAATTGAGAGAGGTCTTGTGATGACATCAGCCAGCTCTCAGAGCACCCTTAGTTGAATTCCAGTGGGCCCCATAAACTTACGTGCATCCAGCTGGAGCAGCAAATCCTGCACAAGTTTGGAATTGGCTGGGAGTTTATTGTTCCCAGAGTCACGGTCCTCCAACTCAGGGCTCCAGGGGTCCCAGGGCCCATCATTGGTAGATGATGACAGGCAAAGATGAAGACAGGCAAAGAAGGCATTAAACTTCTCTGCTTTATGTTCCCATTTGTAAGCTGACTAATCTCATTAAGTAACAGACCAATGTTCTATCTGGTCCTCCTTTAGCTGCTAACACACTTGAAAAAAACCCTTTTTATCAACTCCCATGGTATTGGCCAGCTTCAACTCTAATTGAGCTCTGACCACATTAACTTTCTCCCTACAATGGCAAACAGCATCTCTGTAGTTCTCCTGTGGCACCTGACCTCACTTCCAATGTCCATACACATTTCTTCTCCACCTGATCGCTAGAATAAAATCCCTGCTCAGCCAAGCTGGCCTTCTGCCCCACCTGCTTGAGTTCCAACATTTTGGAATTGCCCATTCCTGTGCTTTTAAGACGTAGTACTTAAAAAGTGACCAGCACTGATGGACCCCAGCACCTTCAAAAGTAGTTTTCCAGGGGGACTTTCCTAACTAGTTCCCCTAAGCAGCCTGAAGTCTGCTCTCACCATATCCAGGGTTGAAGTTTTCTTTCTGTCGCCAAAGATTTTAAACTTGACTACTTCATGGTCTATATGGCCAAGATGGTCACCCATGAGACTTCACCCATGAGACCCTTTATGCTTGCTAGCAACAGGAGGGCAGTTGTCCTAGTTGGCTCCCTTTGTACCTGTACCAAGAAGCTATCCTCAAGGTATTTTAGGAATCTCCTAGACCTATTTGTACCAGCTGTGTGCTATTCCCAGTTAACATCTGGCAAGCTGAAGTCACCCCAAAGGACAAGGACAGTTGTTCTAGAGGTATCTCTTAGTTCCTTAAAGAATAATTCATCGGTGTCGCCATCCTGTCGGGGTGGCCTGTAGTAGACTCCCACAATGATATCCTCTATATTTGTTTGTCCCTTAATCTTTACCTAGAGGCTCCCAACCACGTCACTGCCAACTGCAGGCTCCCCATCCCATGTACAGTCCCCATCCCATTCAGGGATCTCCTGGAAAGAGTCCAGCAGAGGGCAACAAAGATGATACGGGGCCTGGAGCATCTTCCCTGTGAGGACAGGCTGAGAGACCTGGGTCTGTTCGGCCTGCAGAAGACTGAGAGGGGATCTCATCAAAGTGTATAAATACCTGAGGTGTGGGAGACAGAGGGATTTGGCCAACCTCTTCTCAGTGGTTTGTGGGGACAGGACAAGGGGCAATGGCCACAAAATGAAGCACAGGAAGTTCCGCACCAACATGCGAAAGAACTCCTTCACGGTGAGGGTGACGGAGCACTGGGAGAGGCTGCCCAGGGAGGTTGTGGAGTCTCCTTCTCTGGAGATATTCAAGGCCCGTCTGGACGCCTACCTGGGCAGCCTGCTCTGAGGAACCTGCTTTGGCAGGGGGGTTGGACCCCATGATCGCTGGAGGTCCCTTCCAACCCCTACAATTCTGTGATTACATAGAGAACCACCCGCCTTCTGACGTGGTTTTCATTTAAGCTCCTTTACTAGAGTCTCTCTGAAATATTACCCTCAAAATCAGCCAAAATGGTACAAAATTTAAGGTACCTGAACCTCAATGCAGAATCAAAGCACTCAGTATATCTACCAAACAGCATGAAGGCCAGATGAGGCAAACTGTTAATACTAATCAACAGCTCCAGTCAGGAATTTACAGAAAAGCATCTTTTGGAACCCTTTATTGCTTCAGGCACCCCATCTGCAGGTCGTCTGTTCTCAGACATTTCATCTCATCAAAACAGCCCTCTGATAACATGGGGTATCAGTAGGTAGAATGTTCAACTGTGGAGTATATTAAACTTCAAAAGGAGCCTGTTTGCAATTTTCAAGCATACAATTAAGAATGGACTGTCTAATATTGTATAATTATGGGTTAATCATTGGTTACGCACACTATTCTACCAGAGAAATGACTTGCTAACAAGTTACCAGTTTACACAACAGTAACGTAAGTCAATGTATTTTTCACTTCAGTAAGAAATACAGCCTTGATAACCTTACCAGAAAAAGCCTACATAACATGAAAAAGTAATTTAACTTTGAAGAACAAGACACAGAATTTGTATTTTGATGTGTTGCAGAATAGCTATGATCAGTAATTACTGCAAGTCAAAACACAATACACTCTATCATTTACTGAAACACAAAATATGCAAAATATTTAAATACAAAATGTGTGGTTTTGTGCTGATCAGTGAATCCAATCTGCTCTTTTCTGATGAAATGCCAGAGCCAGCACAAGGAAGAAGATGGAAGCGCTTCATGCCAGAGTAGGATGGAGGAAAGAGTAAGATATCCTGTGTTTGTAAGCAGTAAGCTGTTAATTTGACTCGTATCATAAAATCATACCATAAAGATATTCCTGTTCTTCCCTCCACCTCCTGCACTGTAGAATATGACTCATCTGATTTTACCTGTATAAAGGCCTAAAGGTCTGGGGGCCACAATGCACATCAGGTGTAGGAAAAGTTCCAGATTAAAAAGAAAAAAAATGCAGAAAAAGGGAAAAGAAAATGAGGATACTTTTAGGCCAGATCAGTTCCCTGAGCTATTTCACAGCATGACCCCATGAGCAGTTATGCCAGCAAAGCAACAACACTGCCAACGGATATGCCAGCTATAGGTATAAGTGGGGAGGAATCCATCCAATGCACTTGCAGTTAAGGGAATAACTTGTCAATCAGCAGCCTCATGAGTGATAGTTTTCCTACTGATTCAGAAGTTTAGCTCCATTGAGTAAGTTCACAACCCTTCAAGTCTGCTACATGTCATTGCAGACATGTACATACTGCCTCAAAGCCAATGAGCAATTAACAATAATGATAAAGCAATGACTCAAAATTATTTATTACCATTCTTCCATGTTCAAGTGTCTCCCAAACTCTGCAGCTTTATATTCCTACATCAGGGATTATTCAGATTTTTTTGATGCACATCAACAGGAAAGAACATCAAACAGAAGAATTCTTGAAGATCATTTTGAAAACAGAAGGATTAAAAAGTAAATGGGATAACACTCGTGATACAGCTCTTAAACTGAACATGAATGTGACTTGTTATCACTGTATCTACACTGTGGGACCCTAGCAAGTGAAAAAGTGCAGATAAATATTCAGTAATACTGCACTCAGATCAGCAAAGTAAGCATAACATGACATCCTTCCACTTTTGCTATTTTGATTAACACAATACACCTTTTCAACTGTGTTGTTGCATATCCAAAGGAGGAAGAAAAACATATGTTGCTTTCCTGAAAATAATGGGGAGATTTTTGACAATGTCAAGCACCATTACCTACTGCCTCTGAACTGAGTGCTAGGAAAGGGGTGCTCTTCCACCTGCCTTTTCGCTGATTTCACTCTGAGGAATTCTTGTACCTTACGGAGATTTCAAGTCTGGACAGATGTGACTCAAGCAAGGAGTACATGCAGAAATTGCCACTCCATTCAGTGAAGGTGACATAAAATCGCTGGCTCCTGTATGATGTTGAAGAAGGTACCTCATAAATTAAATTCCTTTCTGAGTCACACCATGCATATAAATACAATGGGCCAAAATAACAGAGAGATACAAAGTAATGAATATATTTTAGAAGTTGACTTTTGATCAGCAGTTCCTGCTAAAGAACTAATATATAGAATATATATAGAATTTTCATATCACCATTTCATTTTATTTGTAAACATGCAGATGGAAATATGAAGTGGAACAAAAGACAAAAGTAGGCTCAATGTATTTTAAAATTATTGCTAGACACAGAAGACAGGATTTGACTGCCAGTAACTGAGCATGGTATATGGCGTTGTTTCTCTGTCTTCCTGAGAAAGATTCATCACAACAAATGCTAGATGTATTTCTCACCTTTCAACAGAACAAAGAAAGGAAAAAGCACTCCTTTGGCCCAATTCAACTCACCCAAAAGGAAACATCTAAAATAGATCAAATGAATTGTGTTCTTCCTTGCTTATAAGGAGTCTAGTTAAGGATGGCCTTTTCAGGTGCAGAGGTCTGGAGAACAGATGTGAGGCTCTGGCACAGGCTGCCCAGAGAAGCTGTGGATGCCCCATCCCTGGAGGTGTTCAAGGCCCGGCTGGATGGGGCTTTGGGCAACCTGAGCTAGTAAACGATGTCCCTGCCTGTGGCAGTGCGGCTGGAACAAGATGATCTTTAAGGGTCCCTTGCAAGCCAGACCATTTATTATTTTATGTTAAACAAGATGACTCTAACTCATGTCACACCTTACACCTTATGCCATATATCACCTAAAACCTTTAGAGCACAGAGCACATCACTTAGTTTTATGATGTAAATGGCATCACGGATCTTCAACCTGCACTTCACACTAAGTGTTACTGTAGCGTAAGTAACTAAAATATTTTAAATGAATATGTATGTATAGATCTTAAAATTCTTCCATTTTACTTATGCTTCAGCTACTCTAAATATTTTATTGGCACCATGCCATTAAACAGTGTAAGAGATCTGGTAAACATCATGTTATCTTGTGCCTAGCTGTTTTGCATTGAGAACTGCTCTTTTCTAAAACCAAGTGGAGTTAAAATTGGGAAATATTTAGACAAGCATGACTGATAAATTCAACTGAATAATGAATTTATATTCTTAGTAAAATTACACAGCAAGCTCAGGCTAATTTTTTTTAATGGACAAAGCTCTCTAACAGCTCAGTTCACACTCAGCTGGATCAGCCATTCAAATTTGTTTCATTTCAAGCTAACAATCAAAACAGCTAACAATTCTATTGATACCTCCACATCCTTATTCACATGCAGTATTTCTTCATTTTTACAGGAGCACCGTGGCTTCTGGAATATAGCCCTAAATTAAGCCACACATAAAAAAATATCTTTATTTTTTCTATGAATGAGAGATAATATTACCTCTCAGTTCCAGCTTTGTCCATTCTATTTGCTGATGCTCTTCAGCAGCTTTTATCAATTCACAAAGAAAAATATTTTACTACTATCTAGAAATAAATAAATCAAGAGCAACTTATTCTTTAAAAACTAAGTACTGCTTAAATTTTCTTCTCTGTTTTATTCCTTCACTTCTTCATGGATTTGCTGCCACCATTGAGCAAGGGACCAGCATGAAGCTACAACAAGGGAGGTTCAGGCTCAATGTTAGGAAAAGGTTCTTCACCCAGAGGGCTGTCGGGCACTGGGACAGGCTCCTCAGGGCAGTGGCCACGGCACCGAGCCTGATAGGGTTCAAGAAGCATTTGGACAGTGCTCTGAGCAAATGGTCTGATTTTTGGGTGGTGCTGTGTAGAGCCAGGAGTTGGACTCCATGATCCTTGTGGGTTTCTTCCAACTCAGGATATTCTGTAATATTATGATCCAGATGAAAACTGTTTTCTCAATACTTCATTTTTTGTAATTCTTCCAGCACCTCCAGCAAGCACAATTTAATCTTTAATATCCTTCCCAGGTAACATAGGATTAAGACTTTGCTATACATTCAACTGAATTTACAAATTTACATTCATCAAAAACATGTATGTTTGCCCTATCCTAAATTTAATAATCACAATTTCAGCAGAGATATATCAATAGAAGTGAGTAAGTTTGATGCTATTTAGCATCAATAATGACTAATGCTTGGCAGTTGAAGCAGATGATCTCAAGGTCTTCTGTCTGTGAGCTCAGCTTATTTTCTAGTCACTAATACAAGAGAAAGAACTGGTTAGGCTCAACAAAACTTCTCCAAACTGCATCCTTCCAGAATTGCCATGATTTTAGCACCAGGTAAGAATGGAAGAGTAAAATACTTTCATGATATAACAGCAACTCATTTCAAGCCATTCACTACACAGGACTCATTTGGGTAGAAGGTTTTTGTCTTGTTCTCCCAGACAAACTGGTCTCTCAAAACTTATACAGCTCTATGGAAAGATACTAAAAAGAATTACAGAGCTTTTTAAAATTCAGCCAGGATAGTCCTGATTTTTCAGAAACAAACGAAAAAGCTTCGCAGTAATATGGTCAGTCCCAATGTCCAGTAGAAGCAGTCTCATCACGTAAGAAGCTCAGCCAAGCCATGGCAAGATTTGGGCAGGGAGCCCAACTTTTATCCAAGCAGACACAGCAAACACAAGCCCAAGCTATCTTCGTGATGCATTTTAAAGATGTAAAATCACCAGGAACACTTTCACATTATAAAAATTCCACCCCAGCAAATATTTCAAAGAGAAAAATGAATGAAAAGCATTTACACTTCAAATAAAATACAAATGAAACTGCAACAGACTACTGAAACTAAATGGGTGCAGTTGTACCATCTGAACACGATCAGATAGATTTTCTGTCCTCTGATGTGTTACAAGAAGTGTTTCTGAACTATCAGGGATGAGCTGAACTGACTCACCGAAGGACAACAGCTGGCAAGTCTCCAGCCAGGGGCTGCAATGCAGGCAGATTCTGGAGATCCTTAGGCACATGACGACCTCGTGGGCATGAGGTGAGGGCAATCCACACAACACTGTGCCCCCATATTTGCTCTCAGTGCTTTCCAGCCTTATGTTGGCTCTCATCCCACTACCTCTGCTTGTATTTGTTCTTAATTTCTAACTTCACCACACTGCAGTGATGCGTAGCCCAGCTTTCAGTCATACTCCTGCCTACCTATCCACACGACCAGCTCCCACCTGCTTTCAACAGCGACCAAATCTAGTTTCCAACTCCACTCAGGACTTTCACTTGAAGTCTAGCTCATCCCTCCAGAGCCTGATAGTGCACAAGGTGCTCATCTGGGTTTGTAAAAGAGCACCTTAGTATTATGATTTATGGAGCACGGTGTGATCATTCAACTCGTGACAGCATACATGGTGAATGAGGAGATGTACGTCTCTTGAAAATGAAATGGAGAGAAGAGTTCAATATCAACTGAAGTGGAAATCTTTAAATTATTTAAATTCAGGAGTATCTGACTTGCATTTTTACCCAGGCAATTCTAAAGATAATATTTTCACACTAAACTAAGTTGGAAGAACGGAGAAAAGCAGTAGGGAATGAGGTCTGTCAAGTTGCTTGCACTCACTGCGTCATCATTCAAAAAACAAAATAAGGGATTTTAACCAAAGGAAAAGTGTGCCTTTGACACTCTCGCAGCAAAAACACTCCTTAATATTTGCTTTTATCTTGAATAATAATGTCAGAGTCTGAAAAATGCTGCTAAGAACAGATATAAAATTTCAGATAGCTACAGATAACGTTGCTTAAAAATCTATTTATAACTTCCTTTCTGATGTGGGGAAAAAAAAAGTCTTTTATTAAACAGCTTTAATTACTACTTTTGTCTAGAAAGAGAGTCAAGGTGACCTCACTGCTCTTCAGGAGCTGCTCAGTTTGCGAGGAGGAAAGACTGACCAACTCCCAGCGTGACCATCATCCAACCCAGCCCTGCACTTCCCAGCAGCTGGATGCATTCTTCCCCTGTCCCAGGTTTGAAGGTTTGATTCAGATGGGCCACATTAGGGATGAAGTGTATGTTGCGCACTTCAGATAAGGTCTCTTTTGTGAAGCATGAGTAGAGGAATAGAACAAACGAATCTAAAAACACAAAGCACGTTTGTGACCATCCTCCTGCAGTAGTAGGTGTCACAAAGTAATCAACTAAATAACAAAAAACTGTAAGCAAATGAAAGGATTTTTTTGGATGCACACTGCCTCTCTAGTCATCTATCAAATCTTGCCTTTCTAACAAACCTTACCAGACCATAAAATGACCTCTGAATGGTCCAGGCATTACAACAGCTTCTGTCACCAACATGAAACGGACGTATCACTGAATTCTCTTCTAAAACTCCATTTCAAAGGGTTTTTCATTTGTTTGTTTGTTTTGTAAATAAAGAACCACTTCCTGAATCATTTTAGGAACCATGTTCTGCATATTCTGAAAGTGAAGCATTATTTAAATCAGTTTTGGTTTATAACCAGAATTCAATTAAAATGAAATTCAGAGAAAAATGGGAAGCAGAAGGGGAGTGTAAGCATGGGAGCTAACACACAGTATTGTTGGAGGAAACAGAATAATAGAATCTGTATAAGCCACTTGGTAAAAAATGAAATGCCAACTAGGATAAGCATAACAGACCCTACAACAGCCTGGTAAATATTAAACATGTCAGAGTTAGTTTTCAGTTGTACATTTCTGTGCCTTGTGGTAAACAATTCAATACTTTCAGATATCCCAGTAACATCTGTAGCAGGTCCGTTTTACAGAATGGCATCACAGATAAGTTTCAATTACACAAATTGGGTCAAATTTCACATACTTTCTTTTTTTTTTTTTTTTTTAAGAAATAAAGATATAGCACCCACATTATATTAAATCATTTTAAAGTATTTATTTTGTCTTCAAAAAATAAAGACTATTAGCTGCTGCCTTGTAATGAAACAATCAAGTACCTGAAAAAATCACAATATACAATTGTCTGAAAATAAAAATAAGAGAAAAGGAATAGATGCCTACATAACTCTGGGAGAAAGGGACACACCACAATCAATCCTTTATTGGATTCTTCCCATCCCAATTCACCCAGCTGTAGTTAATTATACCCAACAGGCAACAGCTCTGTTTTCAAGTCTACCTCACAATGTTACCCCATGCTTATTTGCTTCTATTTCTTCTCACCTTTCACAGACTCCTCTTCCAGATACTTGAGAAGAAGAAGAAAAAAATAAATAAAAAAATTGGGCTAAATATCATGGAGTCATTTATAACTTTCCCCAAGTCAAACAGACAAATGTACATTTAAACCATTTAAACTTATTCACCACAGGCTTTGCTTGCACCTCTGAAAGCATCTTTCACCTACAAACTCTCAAAACCTACATCTGTAAACAGCTGTTTGGATCTTCAAGTATTTTAGCTTTTCAAATGTACTGTGCTATCTTTATCAGGGAAAGCTGTAAGGGACACATAAAGGGCAGTAGGTAATGAGTGGAAGTTGAGGGCTACATGACACCAAGATGTGGTTAAGACCAGGGAGTTTATTGCAGTGGAAATACACTAAAAAAACATTTTGGAGCTTGAAGCATTTTGATCAAGGTGTCTCTCAAGTATTACAAGAGCTATTCATCTATCCTCAATCTTAAAATCTTAAGAATTCCACTACACACCATGAACATTCGAAGTATGATATAGGCTATACCATGCTTCAGGAAATCTGCAGTCCCTCATTCAAGAAAGTCTTTCACATTTTTTTTTTTATGTATTGTCCATAGCAGATGTGTTTTCAGAGCAGCAAGTTATTAGAACAATGGTATTTCCCTTTGCTTACTGCAGTAATTAAATTGCACCAACATTAAACAGCTTCTCTCAACAGGCTTGACTTTAAGAAGGTCTCGCTGGATGTTCAAGTTCTTTAGACAACAGAATTATTAGATGCCGCCCAGCACATTAACCACTGCTTAGCATTCATCAAGAGAACAGAATGAAAACCTGAATTCACCTTTTCCATCAACATTTTCTCCCCTGAAAAAAATGGTTTAGCATTTAAAAAGAAATAGTAGTAGTAACAGACACTGAGGGCAGAAATGCAAAACTATTTAGAGCACTATCATTGAAAGTAACTGGCCTAACTGGCCCTCCATGAACTCTGATCAAAATCTATGTTTGCCAGTGCTATTTTATGGACAAAGGGCAGCACACCACAGGCTTAATCCTGAGGCTGACAAAACAGGGAAAGGATTTCTTTGTGAGCAGCACATACTGCAGATCACGTAAAGAAATGTTAACATGAAATAGCAATGTGTATTTCTTTGAAATGTTATTCTAAAAAAACACTTTCATATTGGCAACTTATTATTGGCAGAGTATTATTGATGGAAGATACTTTGTCACACCTATTCAGAAAAGTGTGCTTAAAATATAATACGCCATTAGATTCACATGTTCATGAAAATCAGAACATACTGAATCATTGAAAAAAAAATAATCATATTTGCTAGCCTCCAGCAAAACAGGTAACAAAACAAGCAGGCCTCAGCAACACACAGTAGCACGCTTTTTATGGGTGTTCTGTACATACTTACAGGTTGAGCAGACTAATAGTGTTCTCACCACAAGTTCACAGGGTAACTTCCACTTCTGCTCCACTTTGGAGGTGACGGCTGGAATGAGGATCTCTGCAGGAACGTAGTACTGGATCGAATAGGTCACAAAAATCCCGAAGGAGTACAGAATTTTTACAGACTGATACAACCTGTTCAAAACATTTACACACATTAAGGTAAGTTGCAAATTCTTCATTAAAAATATCTCACTTTTTTTTTTCTTTTAAGTAATTTTCTAACATACGAATTTGAGAATTCATTAATGGTTAAGTAAGTAAACCCTCATACTTTTAATTACTTCCAGATTCTTTATCTCATATCTAAGTTCAGCATATTTAACAAGCTTTAAGGCCTAACAAAATGCACTCAATGAATTTTTTTCTCTTCACTGCAAGTTTTACAAAAAAATCTCCACAGTTGTTGTTAAATAAAAGCACTGGTAAATTTACTTCCCCATGGCTATTTCTGATTAATGATGGCAGCTTTTTTCTCAAAGTGTATATCAAAAAAATACATGACAAATAAAACAACCCCCTCCAAACAGATGGAAGTTGTAGACAGAGTGTTCCTAAAAAGACTTTTCACACTGGGGAGAGGACATCTCAGGAAATGTTATTTATTTAGATTTGAAAAAGTACCTTCTAAGGCTAGAAAATATCTGTAAATGAAATTTTCTTGTTGTCTATAACCTCCTCTTCAGACACACTAGATACAGAACACTATTGAATTATTGTGCCATGTCAGAAAAGAGAAATAACACTGAGGAAGTTTGGCTTAGTATTGTGTCATATATTATGAGTTGGTGGAAGTGTAAGTAATGGCCCTGATATTGAGAGTCAATAATGTAGGGAAAAAAAACTCTGTTTTGTATCAGAGTATCATATGTCACAGGATTTCACAGGGTTTATAGCAACACAAAGGAGTACCAAGTTCTACTGCTCCAAGCTGTGACAAACTTATGCTAGCAGTGGATGGAGAGTATGTGTTACTATGGAAAAGAAAAATATTTTGATCAAAGTAAATGCCCTACTTTAAAAAAAAAAAAAAAAAAAAAAAAAGTAAAAACCTCCTGAGGTATCTTGTGATCTAGACATTTTTATTCTTGTATTCTAACCTGTCTGTAAACCTAATAACTAATCAGGACCCTTGCAAGCATTAATAAAATAAACTTGACTGGGACTGGCAAACAACAGCGTATACATATACAGTGAGCCCTATGCAATGTAATTGCATTTCCTTGATGCAATTAGAGCTCTTTCTAAGCTCTAATACAAGGTTCAGTATCAGAAGTGGAAAACTGCAATGTTCTTCCTCCCAGATCTGCATTGCAGTTGTTACTAATCAACTCTTTCATTAATAAAACCCAGGATAAAGAAGGCGTATCACACATCTCTGGGTAGTAACCATACACAGCTGTCAGCAAGCATATGAACAGATGGGCTTCAAATTCAGAATGACCTTCAAAAATTGGAGAAAAGGTCAGAAAAAAAATAGATTGATTCCATAAGGAGATGTGTAAGTCTTTATACTTAAATTGAAATGAAATCTTCAGAAAAGGTGGGTGGATAACAAACAGCACTGCTGGTACATTTACCTTATTCACAGTATCTCATGTTTGTAAGGAAGAATACTGTGTCCAGTTCTGGACTACTTGTCCAGTTCAGGGTTCACCAGTACAAAAAAGACAGGGATCTCCTGGAAAGAGTCCAGCAGAGGGCAACAAAGATGATACGGGGCCTGGAGCATCTTCCCTGTGAGGACAGGCTGAGAGACCTGGGTCTGTTCGGCCTGCAGAAGACTGAGAGGGGATCTCATCAATGTCTATAAATACCTGAGGTGTGGGAGACAGAGGGATTTGGCCAACCTCTTCTCAGTGGTTTGTGGGGACAGGACAAGGGGCAATGGCCACAAAATGGAGCACAGGAAGTTCCGCACCAACATGCGAAAGAACTTCTTCACGGTGAGGGTGACGGAGCACTGGGACAGGCTGCCCAGGGAGGTTGTGGAGTCTCCTTCTCTGGAGATATCCAAGGCCCGTCTGGACGCCTACCTGGGCAGCCTGCTCTGAGGAACCTGCTTTGGCAGGGGGGTTGGACCCCATGATCTCTGGAGGTCCCTTCCAACCCCTGCAATTCTGTGATTCTGTAATACCTAAAACACATGTGAAGTGTTCAGCACTAAGTAAGCACTGGTTTGATACAACTGAACTTAAAAATATGTATGCTATTTGAGAACAATAATGAGACTAATTAGGGATTTAGAAAACATGATCCATTGGGAAAGCTTGCTGATGAGGACCGTTTAGTCTAGAAAAGGTTAACACTGAGGGAAGTTATAAGAAAGATCTTCAGATACTTAAAAGACTGTTGTACAAGGTCGTTAAGCTGTCCTCCATGTTCAAACAGAAGAAATAATAGCAGGATTAAATAGCTGCAAGTGAGGCTTAGTTCAGCATTGGAAATGGCCTTCAAAGATAAGAGAACAGTGAAATGCTGTCACAGATGACTACCTGCAGGGTTACAGTCTCCATCATTCAGCATTTTGAAGGATGTGCTAAACACAGTAATGGTTTTGGTACACTGGCATGATTCTGAGCAAGGAATGCAGCTGGTAAGCTTTAATAGCCCTGACAGCCCCAATTTCTGTGCTTCTCCCCTCACACCTACAGGAGAGTTCAGGTTTTCTTTTGATTTTTTGACAATACCAAAAGACAGCTAACAAGAAAAAAAAAAAAAAAAGGTTCTTTTTAATTAGCTGAACAAAAATACAGAAGTAATTAAAAGTGTATATGTGAGGAAAGAAGAAAAATACACTTTATTTTGGCTAACAGGTCCTCAACTATTTGTATCAAAAATTTGACCATCACTACCATCACTGTACACAGCTCCATAAAGCCCCAAAGGCATATTTAAAAGGGACTGAAAATGTACTGCACCATTAAGTCCCCATGTAAAGCGATATAGATAATTTAGAAGCCACTGTATTTGTAATTCACTTCTTTTTGGTTGCTCAGCAGCTCTAAGTAATTTAGAGGACAAAACAGAGGCACATTTCTATCAGCTGTACCACACTGTCCAGATTCCATAAGCTTGGATGAATATTGGCCAGTTAACAATAAAAAATAATAAATAAATAAATAAATAAACTTACCAGCTACCCCCAATTAGCCTTTAATCCTCAGGCTTCACATCACCCCAAAACTTTACAATAATAATAATAGAAATTCAAAGACAGGATTCAAAGCTTTAAAACACTGTAGTTCAAAGCAAGTGTCTCCATGACACAATTTTTTTTTTTTTAGGTCTACAAGGATTCAAATCGTTCAAATTAGGAAATATTTGTTTATATTATTAAATTGACTTCACTGATAATTTGCTACTATATTCCAATCAGATAAAGATGGCTCCTTTAATAATTTTAAATAATTTATATGTGCTAGATGAAGTTAAAAAAAGGTCTGCCTCACCTAAGTCTACATTTTAGATTTTGTTGAACCTCTTAATGTGAAAATTGGAAACTAGGTCCTCTGCATAATTCTAAGGATATGCAACACTATTACAAATATATTTCAAACCAGATAAATAACTGGATGCAAAAAAGAAAAAAAAATATTTGATGTAGTAAAATAGAATGCTTTGATAAAGTTATTGTTAAGGAAAAAAAAAAAAAAGATGAAAACTACTCTCTTCATAAAGCTAATTTTCAACATATTCTAATTAAGACATTATGCTGACCGTTTGTTCTCCAAAAC